>NC_065447.1:80622946-80847946 GCF_917563875.1 Diabrotica virgifera virgifera
ATTTAAATTATAAAATGGCAGATCCAAAATGGCGGATAACTTAAAAATTGTTGTAAAATCATAATTTCTTTACAAAATGTATTTATTTCTACATATATTTATTTTTGAGAGCTTTGATAAACCTAACTTAAATGTTAACATTATAAACTATAAAATGGCGGATCCAAAATGCGAATTTTTCTAAAAAGAACATAAAAAAGAACATTTTTCTAAAACATTTATTGTCTTTATTTTTAACAGGTTGTTGAATCTGAATTAAAGATTAAAAATTTAAATTTCAAAATGGCGGATCCAAAATGGATCCAAAATATTTAAATGAAAAACAAGTAGAATCCAATCAAACAAATATGGAATTTCATTCTTAAAAAAAAGATAAACAAATAATTTTCACAATAATATTAAAAATTAAAATGTATTAGAAAGAATATTAAAAAAAAACAAATTTTCGATTAGAAGGATATAGTTACATATTGGAACATAGTTTTTAATTCCAAACAACTTTTCTTTATAAAAATTTTCGATATTGTGAAATATAAAGGTACTTTACTCTTGAGTGAAATTCATATTTTTTGACATACCACGTACAAAATTAACAAAATTTGATATTTGATGGTTGCATCTTATGTAATATACGATGCAGAGTATTTTATAAAGAATAACTTTTTTTCGTAAAACTGATATTAAAAAAGTTATCAATAGGTTCCATGTTACGCAGACACACTGTATAAGAGCTAAAAAAAATTTTTTTGTTGAACATTTATTATTGTTGAAGCTTATTATTAAATGTATTTTAGGTAAGGTTTACAGAAAAAGTTTTGATCACTCTGTATATATATACATTTTTTCAGCTGTTAATTTTCGGTTTTTGTATTACATTTTTGTTATCTTTCTTAGTTTTCTCAAAAAGAAATTGTTTTAAACTAAAATAATTTAGTGATTTTTAAAGATTACATCCGAGGCTTTAAAAAAAATAGCAAAAAAATTGTATTAGATTTATTCAAACTTGAGTAATAGGTACTCTCTTAAAGTGGTGGAAATTCTGTAAAACTACGAAGTTTTCAAAAATTACATTTTTTAAGACATCGTATTATTTGAATTAAATTTTTGAGATTTTTTTTTGAATAAAAAATCGTTTAGTAAGATGATTGAGAGGTAAGTTGTGCAAACTTGAGATTAGATTCGTCGTCAAAACTTGACCGAGAACGGTTGTCTGTAAAACATTTATCTGTGCTAAATAATTGCTGTTATCAATTTTCGATTAAAACCTAATTACACCTTAATGGATTTAGAGTGTTAAAAATAAATCTGATTTAGTGATGGGAAACAGTTAATTATATTATATTAGATTTCAAATTAAACTGATTAATAATTTTATAAAACAAACAAATTAATAGGGTTGTTAAGAAGTCTCCCTCCGCACGGTTGAAGTGGGGAGACTTCTTAAGCGGAATTTAAAAAATACTGTAGTTTAAGTGCGGTACATTAAAAACTCATTAGGTGATATCAAACATCTGAAACAATTGTAAGGAACAGCAGAATAGAAACACAAGAAACGATCTACCGTAACGAACATCAATGCATGGCCTACGCCGACGACCTTACACTGCTAGCAAAAACTAATACCGAATTAAAGAAAATCATGAGAAGATTGGTCAGAGAGGCAAAAAAATTCGGCCTAGAAGTTACTGAAGAAAAGACGAAGTATATGGTGCTAGGCAACACAGAAAGAGAACCTGTAGATATGCTAAAGTTAACAGCGTTCGATGGAAAAGAATATAAATTTAAACGAGTAAATCACTTTACATATCTAGGTGCCATTATAGATGAAAAAGGACACGAGCAAAACGAACTAAAGCACAGGGTAGCTAAAGGTAACCGAAAGGTCGGCAGTTTAAAAAAATTATTAAAGTCAAATTATGTATCAAGAAAGACGAAAATTAGAATATACCAAACTGTAATAAGAGCAACAGTCACCTACGGATGTGAAACATGGGTACTAAACAAAACAGAAGAAGAAATGATAGAGAAATGGGAACGCAAGGTACTGAGGACTATTTTCGGGGGAAAAAATACGGCAGATGGTTGACAAAGAAGAACTAATCAAGAATTAAGGATGCTTTACAAGGAACCAACTGTAACAAGATACACAAAGACACAAAGAATCAGGTGGGCAGGTCATGTCGAGAGGATGGATAGGTCAAGAATGCCAAAGAAGATACTATTAAGAAAACCAGTTGGGACAAGGAGACGAGGTAGACCAAGAAAAAGATGGCACGAAAAGTTTCAAGAAGATATAGGATCGATGGAAATTACAGACTGGAAAGGGAAAGCGAAAAACAGGATACAGTGGAGAAACATAGTGCAGCAATTTTTACATAGACATTAAATCAAATTATATAATAAATATAAGACATTAGTATATATTGTCATTTGTATTATGTAAAATTGTTATTGTTAAGTTGTAAAGCCCTAGGCCTCCAAGGCCTGTAGAGCATGTTAAATAAAATAAATAAAACATTAAAAACTCATTAGGTGATATCAAACATCTGAACACAAATTTCTTTTTATTAGCTACTCATTTAGGTCGATAACAATAGTAATTTAAACAATAGGTGTAATTTAATTTAATCCTAATATTAAAAATGGAAATACGAGTAGAACCATATACAGGGTGACCTCAGGAACAAAATGAGTAATAATGATAATGGAATACAACCAAACCAAATGGTTTACTATGATCAAAATGGACAAATGGTAACAAACCAAGCCATGATGCCGCAACAGCAACAGCTTATGCCCACAAATATTTCACCAAACACAATGATAATGCCTGATCAACAACAAACAAATATCGTGCTACCAATGGATCAAACTACATCCCAAATCAATCCGTATCCTTCAATATCATCATCCGCAAGCGGATCCCAACAACAGTCTCATATAAACTACGAATGGCAAACAGTCAGCAGAAAAAGGTTATGCAGCCCTGAAGAAAACCCAAGAGTTAAAAGACAAACCTCTATTAAAGACTACTGGCTGAGCTCGAATAGAAAAGATGGAAATATATTTAATAATCTCGAAAACGAAGATGATGCCCCTCCCACAGAAGGTAATTTAGAAAAAACAAATGAGCCCAAGCCTACTCCAATATTCATAGATAAGGTAGAAGATATCAATCCATTAAATGATCTATTAATAAAATTATGTCCCAATCAGTATACATTAAAAGCCTTGGGAGAAAAACAAATAAAACTACAACCTAATACAGGAGAAATGTATAGTAAAATCACAAAAGCACTACAAGAGAAGAAAACAGAATTTCATACATACAAACCAAAACAGGACAAAAGTTTTAGAGTGGTATTAAAGAACCTCCATCATTCAACAAACATTGAGCATATTAAAAACAACGTAGAAGACCTCGGCCATGAAGTTGTCCAGATATGGATTGTGAAACAAAACAAGACAAAAAAACCACTACCAATGTTCTTCGTCGACTTAAAGGTCAAAGAAAATAACAAAGATATATACAACACCAAACTGTTCATGAATACAAGCGTAATATTCGAACCGCCAATCTCTAGAGAAGAACAATACCACAATGTATGCGATGTCAAAGGTACGGACATACAAAAAACTTCTGTCAAAGAGAATACAGATGCGTCAAATGTACAGAATTTCACCAAACATCTGAATGTCCTAGAAATATAAAAGACAACACAGTCAAATGCGTAAACTGCCTGGAAAACCATCCAGAAAACTATAGAGGATGCATAATACACAAAGAATTACAACAAAAGTTATACCCCAGGCTGCGACAGAAAAACACAGCGACCACAACTAATAGTGTACGCACAGTAACCGCGGATAGTACATATGCACAAGTTGTTACAATGCAAAACGTAACAAATAATCCTAACGGAGCAACCAATATCCAACAATCACAATCAAATGATCTCACGGAACTAAAAAATATGATGAGAGATCTAATAACCCAAATGGGAATGATCATGAATCTAATCACAACGCTTGTTTCAAAACTTTCTTAATGGATACTCAATTGCTAAAGATAGTATGGAACGGCAATGGTCTGAGTCTACATGCTCATGAAATTAAAGCTTACATCATCGGCAATAACATTGATGAATTTCTAGTCTCAGAAACACATTTTACCAATAAAAACTATTTCAAAATACCTAAATATAACATCTACCATACAAACCATCCAGATAATACAGCTCATGGAGGAACAGCAGTTATAATTCGTAGCAGTATACAACATTATGAATTAGAAAGTTACCAAAAAGAATACTTACAAGCAACCAGTATAGCAATAGAAAGTAGCACTGGTACTCTGGTTCTATCAGCAGCATATTGCCCACCTAAACACAACAACAAAAAAGAACAATATACTAACTACATAGGAACACTCGGAAACAAATTTATAAGTGGAGGTGATTACAATGCCAAGAATACACATTGGGGATCTCGACTTACAAACACTAAGGGCAGAGAATTATTGACCACAATCACAGGTAACAATTTAAGCATCAAAGCAACAGGAGAGCCCACCTACTGGCCGTCCGATCCTGCGAAAATACCAGACGCTATCGACTTCTTCATCGTAAAAGGTATTAACCCAAACTACCTAAAAATTGAAAACAGCTATGATCTTTCATCAGATCATTCTCCTATAATATTGACGTTACATGCAAAAGTAATAAGAAAATACCAAGAACCTCAATTATGCAACCCAAAGACCAACTGGGAGCTATTCCGACAAAAACTTGATGAGAACATTGAACTAAACGTTCCACTCAAGACACCACAGAACATTGATGAAGATGTCGCAAATCTAACAAAAGGAATTCAAACAGCAGCCTGGCACGCAACTCCCAATATTGCCGATAATAAATCCAAAGGTGATAATCCAATTATTGTAAAAGAAAAAATCATAGAGAAACGAAGACTTCGTAAAAAGTGGCAAAACAACAGAACTGAAATCAATAAAAGGAATTATAACAGAGCAGCATCTGAATTAAAAAGACTACTACACACAATAAGGAATCAGAACGTACAAGAGTACCTCGAAAAACTAACACCTACGGAAGCAACAGATTATTCTCTATGGCGTGCTACACGAAAAATGAAAAGACCAATACAGCAAATACCTCCGCTTAGAGACTCTGCGAGAACATGGGCCAGAAGTAATAATGAAAAAGCAAAGGCCTTTGCTGAACACCTAAGCAACGTCTTTAAACCTTACAACATGGACCAAAACGACGAAGATAATAATGAAATCTTAAATTTTCTTGATATACCTTTTCAAATGGATCTCCCAATAAAAAAAATTAAACCTAAAGAAATCCGAATGGTAATTATGGATGAAATCAATCCAAAAAAGGCTCCTGGATATGACTTCGTCACTGGAAAAATCCTGCAAAACGTAACTAAGAAAACAATCATGGCAATAACACATATATTTAATGCAATACTTACGTATGCATATTTTCCCAATCAGTGGAAAGTAGCAGAGATCATAATGTTACAAAAACCAGGAAAAGACCCCAAAGAACTGAACTCATATAGACCCATTAGTCTCTTACCTATATTATCTAAGCTATTTGAAAAAATGTTTCTACGTCGATTAGAACCAATAATAGAAGAAACAAGATTAATTCCAAAACACCAATTTGGTTTTCGTAGCAAACATGGAACAATAGAGCAAACACATCGTATAGTCAAACAAATCAGCAATGATCTAGAAAACAAGAGGTACTGTAGTACAGCTTTTCTAGATATCAGCCAAGCATTCGACAAAGTGTGGCATACAGGACTCCTCCATAAGCTGAAGAAAAATCTTCCGTATCAATATTATTTAATTATAAAATCGTATCTGACAGATCGCTTTTCATTAGTAAAACAACAAGATGCTCGCTCAGAACTATTTAAAATAAAATCCGGCGTCCCACAAGGTAGTGTACTTGGTCCCTTACTATACCTGTTATTTACTGCTGACCTACCTACAACTAGATTGACAACAGTCGCAACATTCGCGGATGACACAGGTATTATCGCATCTCACACAGACCCTCAAAGAGCTTCGCATAACTTACAAGCCCACTTAAATAAAATAGAAAAATGGTTAAAAAATGGAAACTAAGAGCTAATGAAACAAAATCGACCCACATGACATTTACCATGCGAAGAGAGAGCTGTCCACCAGTATACATAAACAACAAACAATTATTACAAGTAGATACAACCAAATACCTGGGCATACATCTAGATAAAAGACTAACATGGAGAAAACACATATATACACCAAAAGAAAGCAACTTGGACTCAAACTTCAACAAATGTACTGGATTCTGGGTAGACATTCAAGACTGTCAATTGAAAATAAATTAGTGGTATACAAAGCCATACTTAAACCCATATGGGCCTATGGCATACAGCTATGGGGCTCAGCCAGCAACTCTAACTTGGAAATTATACAACGTTTTCAAAATAAGGCATTAAGAACCATAGTAAACGCTCCATGGTACGTCCCCAACGCAATAATAGAGAGAGACCTGAAAGTTCCCAGCATCAAAGAAGAAATCAGCAAATACAATGAAAAGTATGAAGAAAGACTTAGTGCGCGTCCAAATGATTTCGCGAGTGAATTATTAAACACGGAGGGTGAAGTTCGCAGACTTAAGCGTTATAAACCAACTGACTTACCAAATAGATTTTAGATAAATTAGAACTATTTTAAGTTTTACTTTATTTTACTAGTAGTACTACCCAAGTAGCAATTTTTCGACGCATTGGTTGTCAGTACAAACAAATGCACTCTACAACGTTGCCCGAGAGCATTTTCAGTTGTTTGGGCCAACGTCCCCTACCCCGACTGACATTACGATGTTACAACCTGTAGTTATACGGGCAACTAATTTATTACCATTGTGACAACTACATATCACACTTCAGTTTTTTCAACAATCGCAACAACTTAAAAATGTTATAATGCAAAACTAATTTACGCCCTGGCCGACTCTGTAGTTAAGAAGTTCTGTCTGTCACGTCACGACCACGACCCTGTGTTGTTCTAGAGGTGTGACACGTTTGCGGCAACTGCAAGAGGAGAAAAAGAATTTACTTTATAACCTTATTTTTTTCTTATTATTATATATTTTATTTTGATGGAAATTTTCGATTTATTTAACAACCTGTTTATTTGTTTTTTTAATAGCTGGTTTCCATTCCATTGTTTTATCAGTAGATTTGAGATTTGATAACCTTAATCTTTGTATCTGCTTTGGTAGACAGGGTTGCCAGGTCAGTTTTAACTCTTTCAATAATTGGTTTGCACAAAAGCAGTAGATTCTTTTTAGGCCATGTAAATATACAGTAATACAGTGATATGCACATCCGTCCTAAATGTCCCAAGAGGAATTCCACAAAATTGGAAACCTAATTACCATTTTTTAGCCAAAATCTACTAAATCAAAAACTAAAATATACTTAAGGATTTTTGGGATATATTTGGGATTTTTTATAATAAAAACAACAGCTAACTTAAGGGGATAGGCGCAAAATGTCGTCTGTTAAAATGTTCAATGTATTTTAAATGTGTTCATTTTTTGCGAATCCTTAGAAAACTAAAGGCCGCGTCTCACCATCAAATAATTTGATCAAACAGTTTGAGCAAACTCCGGAAGTACGTCAAAGTGACGTCACAATTGCAGTTTTTTTTTAAATTCTAAAAATCTGTGTTCTCACTATTAGTCTAGTTTGATCAAATTTTTTGTATTTAGTTGCCTAACTGGTTTGTACTTTATTTAAAATTAAAATTTTTACAATGAACACTCAGGATGTGACGTCACTAACTGTCACTTTCAGTTTGCTCAAACCAGTGTGATCAAATTATTTGATGGTGGGACGCGGCCTTAATAAGTATTTTTGAAAAATTTAAACGCACAAAGAAAGATTACATTATTACCGAGGACCGAAAGTCCCTGAAAACTTCTATGTTTATTTTAATACGTTACAGGGATGAAAAAAAGAAAAAAATTAGCGTGACTTTTAATTCCAAATATCTCGTTCAAAAGAAACGTTTTGTTTTTTCTAAATAATGCAGTCTTTCATTCTGCGTTTAAATTTTTCAAAAATAGTTATTATAGTTTCCTCATGATTCGAAAAAAATGGATCAAATTCTGTTGAAATATACCAAAAATCCACTAAAAAATATTGCCTACTAGAATTTTTTAAAAAATATCAAAAATCTACCAAAAAGTAGAAATCTACTAAATGTGGCAACGCTGTTAATGAGAATGATACACTTTTGACACTGGTCACATGACTTCTGTCACCCAATAAGAGAGTGCGTTCTAAAATGGTATAGGGACCTTGGGCGCGGCCGGGGTTGGTTGGCGATTGGACCGTCTTATCCGTCTAAGGTTGGTAATGAGGTATTTTTTTAGTAATATTGGTAATATTGTTTAATGCGTCATTTTGGTTTTACTTGAGATTTTT
Organism: Diabrotica virgifera virgifera; assembly: GCF_917563875.1. Classification (NCBI taxonomy): domain Eukaryota; kingdom Metazoa; phylum Arthropoda; class Insecta; order Coleoptera; family Chrysomelidae; genus Diabrotica; species Diabrotica virgifera. The sequence goes on from NC_065447.1 coordinate 80,631,467, forward strand.
GGGATGTAAAGAAAATGAAAACACAGAATATAAAAAATGATGAAAAATTTTCTGATACCTTTAAAAGCACCATCAATACATTAAATTTATACAGAACATCTTTAACATAAATTTTGACTTTTTTTTATTAAAATTTGATTTTTTAAATTTGCATATTTTTTGTCAAAAATGTCATAAACAAAGGAGCGCGTGTGTTTTTTAAAGGTGAAATATCCATATTTGACGGTAATCTGAGATGCGTTTATAAATTTCACATCAGGTAATAAGTCCTTTATGTATTTATATCATATAAATTTAAATACCCAATACGATGTCAAAACAGATTACTTTTTGGTTTTCGCATTCACCATACAGGTATTAAAAATATAGGTAAAAAAACATAACTAGTCTGACTCCTTGAGCAACTATTGCACGCGCAGGTGCTTTTTATAGTCGCTTCAGTTGTCTTATGCAACGGTTACGAAACGATGTTGCTTAAACAGGAGGTTGCCTAGGCAACGTCAAGACAACTCAAAAATCGTCCACCAAATTAGTGCAGAATAGGGTCGTCTTTTAGGCAATAACAACGTTGTAAGAAAACGTTGCCACGCGGTAGACAACGTTGTCGCGTCGACAAATTGCTACTTGGGTATCTATACATTTGTTGATAATTTAGAAAGGAAAGTTTTCATTGGAATTCTTATCTACATGTCATAGCCTAAGAAAGTCATAACTTTAACTGATTGTTCCTAACGGAACAGATTGTTAAATAAATTGGAGTAATAAAAAAAAAACAAATTCCGCCGCTAATTGTTTATTAATTGTTTAAACAATAACTTTATTAAAACTTAAACGGATAAAACAACCACGATCCTCTAACAAACTGGATACCGATTTTATTAGAAACAACAGTCAGGGGATTTCAAACAATTTAGAGAGCAATTTTGAGAATAGCGAACAACAAGAATCCATCGAGGATCATTGGAACCAAATCAAAACGATTATAAGCAACTCAACTCCAAACTTCAAAGAGAAAAATCAAAAGAAGCAACAGTGGATGAACGATGAGATTTTGAATTTGATGGAAAAAAGACGCAAATTTAAGAATCAAAACATCGAAATGTATAAACGCATTAATAAAGAGATAAGGACTAAAATACGAGCGGCAAAAGAAACATACTTTGAAAAAAAAATGTTTAGAAATTGAAGAGTTGCAGAGAAAACATGATTCATTTAATATGTATAAAAAAAATAAAAGAACTCACCGGTCAGAACAAAAAACATGCAAATAACATCGTTGATAGAGACGGAAAACTGATTATCGCTGATTTGGATAAAATAGACAGATGGAAAGAATACATTGAGGAACTGTTTAATGATGAAAGGCCCGAGCTTGAAATTAACGAAGTAGTTACAGGACCTGACATAACTATGGACGAAATTGAACAAACAATAAGATTAGCAAAGACCAGAAAAGCGACGGGACCAGACGAAATACCGAATGAAATAATAAAGCTCTTCGAAAATTCAGGTAAAAGATCTCTCCTTCATCTTTTTAATAAAGTTTATCAAACTGGCTATATACCAACAGATTGGCTGCTGTCGACTTTTGTGACGATACCTAAAAAAGCAAACGCGAAAAGATGTAGTGACTACCGAACCATTAGCTTGATGAGTCATATTTTAAAGATATTTCTACGAATTTTGCACTCTAGGATGTACCAAAAAATAGAAGAACAGCTTGGTGATACACAGTTTGGATTGCGCAATAACCTTGGGACCAGAGAAGCACTGTTTAGTATTCAGGTTATGGTACAGAGATGCAGAGATGTCGGACATCCGGTTTATATGTGTTTCATTGACTTTGAGAAGGCCTTTGATCGGGTAAAACATACGGAAATGATTGCTGTTCTTCAGAAAGTGGGTATTGATGATAAAGACCTACGCATTATCAAAAATCTTTACTGGCATCAACGTGCAAACATCAGGATTGGCTGGGACACGTCTGAAGAACTTCAAATACGAAGAGGAGTAAGGCAGGGCTGCATTTTGTCCCCACTAATATTTAACATCTATTCTGAGTTTGTTTTCAATAAAGCAGTGGATAATGCTCAATGTGGTATCAAAATGAATGGCGTCAATATTAATAATTTGAGATATGCGGATGACACGGTGTTAATTGCGAGCAATTATGAAGAACTTCAACATCTGATTAATAGGATTACCACAACGTGTGATGAATATGGACTCAAGCTAAACACCGCAAAGACCAAGGTGATGGTTGTCAGTAAGACGCCAATACAACCGGAAGTAGTAACAGCTTATGGTGAACAATTAGAAAGAACTAACAGTATCACCTACCTTGGTTGTAATCTAAATGAGAACTGGGATATGAGCAAAGAAATTAGAATACGTATAGAGAAGGCCAGAGCTGCATTCTTTAAGATAAAGAAACTTTTATGTGGAAACAACATTACTTTGAATCTTAAACTTAGATTAGTGAGATGTTATGTGCTCTCTACTCTTTTGTACGGTGTCGAAGGTTGGACTTTAACAGATACTCTTCTCAAGAAATTGGAAGCCTTTGAAATTTGGGTATACCGAAGAATCCTACGAATAAGTTGGGTGGATAGAGTTCGTAACGAAGTTGTTTTTCACCGGATGGGAAAAGTCACAGAAGTCGTCAGAACAGTTAAAAATCGAAAACTTGAATATTTTGGCCATGTTATGCGACACCCAGAGAGATATAATATACTCCATTTAATAATACAAGGCAAGGTAGACGGAAGAAGAGGGCCAGGTCGAAGGAGAACGTCATGGCTTAAAAACCTGAGAGAATGGTATAACAGATCCTCTGCATCCCTTTTCCGAGCTGCCGTTAACAAAATTGCTATAGCCAATTTGATAGCCAACGTTCGATAATCGAGCACGGCACATGAAGAAGAAGAAACAATAACAATTGTTTTGTATAGATAAATAATGTTAAGCATATGGCTGAATTCAACATTTTATTTTGACAAAAAATGTTTTTATTTTAGTTTTGATTATGCTGAACCCGAATCTGACATTACAATTTGCAAATTCAAAATGGCGGATTCAAAATGGCGGATTATTTCCTAAAAATCCTTAAAAAGTAGTTGTAAAATCCGATTTTTTTTATAAAACGTGTCTGTTTACATAGAATATTTTTGAGAGGTTGCTGAACCTGAATCAAATTTTGATAATTTAAATTATAAAATGGCCGATCCGAAATGGCGGATAACAAAAATAGTTGTAAAATCATAATTTCTTTACAAAATGTATTTATTTTTACATACATTTATTTTTGAGAGCTTTGATAAACCTAACTTAAATGTTAACATTATAAACTATAAAATGGCGGATCCAAAATGCGGATTTTCTAAAAAGAACATAAAAAAGAACATTTTTCTAAAACATTTATTGTCTTTATTTTTAACAGGTTGTTGAATCTGAATTAAAGATTAAAAATTTAAATTTCAAAATGGCGGATCCAAAATGGCGGATATTTAAATGAAAAACAAGTAGAATCCAATCAAACAAATATGGAATTTCATTCTTAAAAAAAAAGATAAACAAATAATTTTCACAATAATATTAAAAATTAAAATGTATTAGAAAGAATATTAAAAAAAAACAAATTTTCGATTAGAAGGATATAGTTACATATTGGAAAATAGTTTTTAATTCCAAACAACTTTTCTTTATAAAAATTTTCGATATTGTGAAATATAAAGGTACTTTACTCTTGAGTGAAATTCATATTTTTTGACATACCACGTAAAAAATTAACAAAATTTGATATTTGATGGTTGCATCTTATGTAATATACGATGCAGAGTATTTTATAAAGAATAACTTTTTTTCGTAAAACTGATATTAAAAAAGTTATCAATAGGTTCCGTGTTACGCAGACACACTGTATAAGAGCTAAAAAAAATTTTTTTGTTGAACATTTATTATTGTTGAAGCTTATTATTAAATGTATTTTAGGTAAGGTTTACAGAAAAAGTTTTGATCACTCTGTATATATACATTTTTTCAGCTGGTAATTTTCGGTTTTGTATTACATTTTTGTTATCTTTCTTAGTTTTCTCAAAAAGAAATTGTTTATTTTATTTTTAAAGTAAAATAATTTAGTGATTTTTAAAGATTACATCCGAGGCTTTAAAAAAATAGCAAAAAAATTGTATTAGATTTATTCAAACTTGAGTAATACTCTCTTAAAGTGGTGGGAATTCTGTAAAACTACGAAGTTTTCAAAAATTACATTTTCTGAGACATCGTATTATTTGAATTAAATTTTTGAGATTTTTTTTGAATAAAAAATCGTTTAGTAAGATGATTGATAGGTAAGTTGTGCAAACTTGAGAGTTTTATAAGTAAAATTGTATTAGTTACACATTTTTAAATCATTTTTAAACAAAATTCTTGTAAGGCTCACTTTCCGCCCACACCGTACTTATGTCCATACATTTTATTTCTTTATATTACAACCATAAGATAGCTTATTTCATCTTCTTTCATGTCCAATTTGTAAAATTTCTTTTGATCCATTCTTCTTTATGTGCCGTCTTCTACCGAAGGTTGGCGACCATCAAACGATAGGTTTCTCTGTTTTGTGCCGCATGTATTATGTTCGCAGCTTCTGGTATTTGAAACCATTCTCTCAAGTTTCTCAGCCAGGATTTCTTCTTCCTGCCCAAACCTCTTCTACCTTCAATCTTGCCTTCGACGATAAGCTGTAGCAGACTGTACTTATCATTACGGAACACATGGCCCAGGTATGACGCTTTCCTCCTTTTAACAGTTGTTAACAATTCCAACTCTTTACCCATTCGTCTCAATACCTCTGTGTTGGTCACTCTGTCTGTCCAAGGAATTCTCAGTATGCGTCGATACAGCCACATTTCTAGAGCCGCTAACTTCTTTATAGTTGCTGCTGTTAACGTCCACCCTTCTACTCCGTAAAGTAGCGTAGAGAGTACATAGCATTTTGTGGCGCGCCATCGGAGGTTAACGCTTAGGTTGCGGTTGCTTAAGAGCTTTCTCATTTTTATGAATTTGGATCTTGCTATTTCAGTTCGGATCCTAATCTCTACGTCTGGGTCCCACTTATCATTTACTGTATATCCCAGATATTTAAATCGGTGTACTCTTTCAATACGTTCGGCTTCAATATTCAGGTCGATATGTTGAATGTTCTTTTTATTGATCACCATAAATTTAGTTTTCTTTCTATTGATCTTCAGTCCAAATTGCCAGTCCAATTCAGTTGCCAGTTGTATTTACTCTATTTAGCATCATCTGTAAATCTTCGATGTTATCGGCTAGTATAACAGTATAACAGTATAACAGTATCCATTAGTTAATCCAGTTTGATCCATTAGTTAAAGAATTACATTAAAAAAAACTCAACCGTGCAATTCTTCCAACGCTAGTTTACAATGCGACAATGTGTGTGAGAAGGGTGACTTTAGCGTTATAAATAAAAAATCACAGAAGCTAGAGATTTAATTTTAGAAAAACCTTTATATAAGGTTTTTTTTGTAAAATTTTCTGAATTTTTCAACGGTCAAGTCAGTTTTTAATTTTAGAAAAACCTTTATATAAGGTTTTTTTGTAAAATTTTCTGAATTTTTCAACGGTCAAGTCAGTTTTTTCTAAAAATTATATTTTCGGAGTTATTTAAAAAAAACATCTAACTTCGCTGTTCATTTGTTTAATAAAAAAGCTCGAAAAAATCTAAGACAACGAACAGTTAAAAATGACTGGAGGACACAAGACATTTTAGATCTAATGGACGTTCTAAGGCAGTACAAATCCATGAACAGAGACAAATACAGTGACATACATAAAGAAATCTGAAAAATAATTTACCTAAATAGCAAAAGATCGATGCTTACAATGATCGATCCTATTTAGAAATAATTGAACAATAAACATTACTACCTACATAAAAAACTAAAAGAATTAACAGGCAAAAGCACAATTTACAGGCAAAATATATATTACAAGACTGTCACTCTGTGGTTCTGTGGGTGCTGTATGTATTGGAATTGCAGTAGACTGTAAACACAGCTGTTTTACAGCAGTGGCGTGCTGGAACTTTTCAAGCGGCCCGGTGATTTTATAGAAAAGCGGCCCCCCATCCTCATTTTACCTTCTATTATCAGGATGTTTTATTCGTTATTTATAAAATAAAAAAAAAACAAAAATATATATTATTTTTAAATCAAACATGAAACTTTGAAATCAATGATTTTTTTAATTTGCTATATTTTTTTATTTAAGAATTAAGCAGTCTCACAAAATAATGTATGACATGTATGACAATATTGTATGTGTAAGGCAGAAACCATAACTTCCTGAATAAATATAATATGAATTTGATGTAATTAACATAAAAGTAAAATAAAATTTTGAGAATTTTTCAATTATGTATTAAGTTGAATTTTAGTAAATCAATTATACAAGAGAGTAGAAATACCAGTACAGTGCAAATACGTTAATTTAACAATATTTAAAATGTTAATACACCGCAATAATCTAAACATTCTTTTGCAATTATTTTATAAAATAATTATTTAACTCTCGATCAATAAATTCCGCGTTAAACTAACTTTTTGAGAAAATTCGTCAATTATTTCATCATTTTTAAGCTCATACAAAACTTCCTTTTCTATAGCCATTAGCATAAATGTTTCCAAGTGATCTTGTGTTAAAGTACTTATTAACCGATTTTTTATGTATTTCAACGTTGAAAAGCTTTTATCGCAAGAAACTTGTGTCACTGAAAGAGTTAATAAATGCTTATATACTATTTGGATAAGCACACAGATATAAGTTGTACGTATGCAAAAAAGCATCACAGCAAGCTATACAATCTTTACATTTTTTAGTACCACATGGAAGTGAAGTTTTCACGATATCAACAACATTGTCATTTGTTACATCATGTTCATTCACTTAGATTAATAATATCATCCTTCATACTTTCTGTAGACTGAACATACTCATCATTAACTCGATCTTCTATAATTGCAGTATTTTGCAAAATCCTACTTTTTAACACACATTTATAAGCAAAATCCACTAGTTCTTCTCTAACTGCAGTTAAGGCGCGTTTATACGTATCCAGTAACTGGCGCCAGTCGCACTGACACGACAGCGCTGGCATGGAAATGGCATCATGTAAACACTTTTTTGTGCCAGTCCAGCGCTGTCTGCCAGCGCGCTGTCTCGAATAGAAAGGTGGTCTATTTTTCATGCCACTGGCATTCCAGTGAGACTGGCGCCAGTTACTGTATACGTGTAAACGTTACTTTAGGGTATCGATAATGGTATCGGTTATGGCAATCGCAGATATGGTCGGATAAAAATTTCTTAATTTTTCAGTAAATGATTTAAATGCCGTTAAAGGTACACCAGCCTTACACCTAAAGGTAGAAAGGCTTAGGACTAAGTAAGTAAGTAAGTAAGTAAAGGTATACCATTTTTTATTGTATCAAAATTTCTAGGATGCAGAGTGCTTAAATCATCATAAAACGATTTCTATTGATCAAATCGTTTTTCGATACTTCCAATAATTCGGTCAAAATTGTGCAAGACGTTTTTCCATTTTTTATTCTGCAGAGTACATACATGTTTGAAGGAAATTGGAAAACCATAAATATACTTGTATGCATTAAAATAAATATTATCTGTCGCAATACATTATTTATGTATTATATAGTCTTATTCATTTACTTAACTATATTTTACAATTAAAAAATTAACATTAACAAAATTAACATTCGATTAAAAATTAAAAATATTTTTTTTGGTTACATCTAAAATTTTTTGTGAAAAAAACCTATTTGACCGGCCTCAAGAGGCCGCGGCCTCTCGGTGATTGCACCGATTCATTTATATAGCCAGCACGCCACTGTTTTACAGTATTTAATGACAAATTGGAAGTACGAATATACTGCATATTTCCCAACATCTTTTCTGGTAATATTATTTGTTTCTGCGTGGTGGGCCATGCCCTTACAATCTGCGCCCTAACCTACCATAGACGTACGAATAAAAATAAAATATAACATTAAAAAATGTGAAACTAAATACACTAATGACCTTAACACTCTGTGGCAGAATTTTAAGTGATATTAAATAGCCTGTACCGAAAAATAACATAATAATAGTACATTGTTTACCGGGTAGGAAAAGCTTAACATTCCTGGACGACTGTGAAGATTGCTAAGTCGAGGCGCAAGCCGAGACTTAGCAACACAGAGTCCAGGAATGTGGCTTTTCCTACGAGGTCAACATACTGTTTTTCCGCAAATCGTTTAAAATTCGACAGATATTGATTGATTAAAAAAAAACGCGATAATTTTATTCCCAAATAAATGGTGCTTTGAAATTACTAATAAAATTACTTGGGTTACTATGGAAACGTATTGAGGTTGAATTGTCAAACTTGACGCTTATAAATTTAATTGCTGGTGTTCTCGAAAGTAAAATGATAAGTGATGATGAAATTTCCATTCCTGGGACTCCTCCAGAGCTGGTTGAGGCAGTGAATACTGCTTCATTAGAATTATTGCCAAAGAAATCAAGAGAAAAGTACGAAAATGCATACAGACGTTTTATGGATTATTAATAATTTTCTATCATTTACGTAGAACACTAACAACTGTACGGAAATATCATTTCCTTACAGTAAAGAAATGACATTTCCTTACAGTAAGGAAGTCCTGACTTTTTCTTCAAGAAATTTTGACAGGAATGTCAAAATTTCCTGGCGATTTGCGGAAAAATAATTTACTGCAAAAAACAACTCTGGATTACGCAGTTTCTCGACAAAAAATTAAAATCTAGTGATGCATTGCATGCATCATATGGGAATAAAAATTGAAGAAATAGTAACGAATTGGTCAGATATTGTTCGTCCGCTATAACTTTTCCCATGCTAGTGTAGGAAACAAAGGTTGAACCTTGCAAAATGGACACAAGTCCGGTTTTATTTTTTTTTATGGTATATCAAGGGGTGCTTATTATAAGACTAACTTTTTCTGAAAAAATTTCGCCCCGGAACCCCCCTTTCCACCCCTTTAAAGGTGGTAATTTGTGGTTTTTGAGGAACGTAGTCCTTCCTGTACCTTTTACAAAAAATTTCTTTTATAGAAATATGAAGAGGACTATATTTTCTACGATTTACTGCCCGACAGCATCTGTCTATCATCCACCGTTTAGCGGGGGTGGCGCCCCAAATTTGACAAGTTTTTAAAAAAGGTGTTTTTAAAAAATATATATTTTTGACTAACTGTAACGGAAATTAAAAAGAAATCCTAAGGTAATTATTCATAAATAATTGATTGATTTTTTGGTATAGGTTTCACTTAAGGATAATTGCCCTTTTTTTAACTACAGGGTGTTACATTTAAAAAAACCCCTTTTTATACCATCTGAACCGTTTATGCTAGAGTAAAAATACTTTCAGCGATTACCCATGTACTGGTGTTATTTATAAATTCGTATAATTCACCCCCATTTTTTTCCGGAACCACCCAAAAAAAAGAAGAATTAATAAATAAAGTGATTTTCTTGGAATCCTTCACACACAATGCCCTTTATTAATATGCTTTATATATCATTTTATGCACGTTATTATTACCCATGCATGGACACCAAAAGAGATTTCCTAGTGCAACCCCTGCAGCCAAAAATAATAAATAAAATGGGGGGTCGAAAATTTTTTTTTGTTTTTTGCTTTTTGATCCATATGGGCATATGCTTTATTAATAGTGCTTTTCAAAAATATATATGGCTATTGCAACATCCCTGCGGAAACCACCCCTATCCTTGAAAATATACTGCAGAAACTACCCCTATCCCTTGGCGTGCATGTTTTTACGATTTTCTCATTACCTATGCATTCTTTTTAAACAAAACTTATACAAGGTTAAAGACCACTATTTACTCTAAAAATTAGGTCGTATTCATTTTTTTCGTATAAGCAACCGTTACGGCACAGTGGCGCCGTAAATCTCATATATGCTTTGGCGGGCTCCAGTTTCTGTTTTTTTTTCGTCATCTGCTCGTTTTATTGACAAAGTACTTATGTAAAATAAAACAACACAGTGTAACCTACAAATTATGACTTATGCACATTTTACAATCTTTGCGCCCCAAAGCCACAGTGGTGGCTCAAAATCAATTTTTGCTTATTTTCGCCACCTACACGTATTTTATTGCATTAATGCTACCTTAACAGCACAACATTTACCCTTAGGTGGTCGCTAAGCAGTGGCGGATCCAGGGAGGGGTGATGGGGTGATCACCCCCCCTCTCAAACCAAGTGATGTTATATTCAAAGATTATAAAAATATTCTTTTATTTTTATAGAAATTTAGCCAATTGGCACCCCCCTCTTAACGATGCTGGATCCTCCACTGTCGGTAAAGCATAAAAAGTACGCCATTCTTATAAAAATAATAATATAAGTATTTCTATAAAAATAAATGAATATTTTTATAATCTTTAAATATAATATCACTTGGTTTGAGAGGGAGGGGGAGGTGATCACCCCCATCACCCCTCCCTGGATCTGCCACTGCTAAGCGACCACTTAACGGTAAATAGTGTGCTATTAAGGTAGCATTAATGCAATAAAATGCGTGTAGGTGGCGAAAATATGCAAAAATTGAATTTGGGCCACCACTGTGGCTTTGGGGCGCAAAGATTGTAAAATGTGCATAGGTCATAATTTGTAGGTTACACTGTATTGTTTTATTTTACATAAGTACTTTATCAATAAAACGAACAGATGACGAAAAAAATAAACAAAAACTGGAGCCCGCCAAAGCATATATTAGGTTTACGGCACCACTGTGCCGTAACGGTTGCTTATACGAAAAAAATGAATAGGACCTAATTTTTAGAGAAAATAGTGGTCTTTAACCTTGTACAAGTTTTGTTTAAAAAGAATGCATAGGTAATGAGAGAATCGTAAAAACATCCTCGCCAAGGGATAGGGGTAGTTTCTGCAGTATATTTTCAAGGATAGGGATGGTTTCCACAGGGATGTTGCAATAACCATATATATTTTTGAAAAGCACTATTGATGAAGCATATGCCCATACAGGGCCCCCGTAAGGTTTACTGGCGCCTGTGTGCAAAAAATGATTTTGGCGCCCCTTTGGATTGTTTTTTTATTTATTTTTTGAAGGTAGGTAATTGCTTGAAGTGAACCAAAAAACTGAATTTTAGAAGTCATATTTATTATAAATATGACTATAATACTCAAGGTAAAATATTGTAAAACCTTCGAATTTTAAAGTACCTACCGCTTGGATTGACATGACATTTCGCATACACACATCTAACATGTCATAGAAAAAGTGATACTGTCCCGATGTGTGCTTTTGCCCTGAATGTGAGTTTCACCCCTTCTCGGGGGTGAACAAACATATAAAAATTCCGGAATTAAATAAAATGACAAATTATTTTAAACAACTTTTGTTCTATAAAGTTTTTTCACTAAGTCAATACGTTTTAATATTTTTCAAGTTACTTGCGAGTAAATGAAATATGTTCATTTTTCAACAAAAAAAAAAGATTTTAGACGGATTTTCGCAAATACCCCAAAAAGTAAGTATTTTATCGAAAAAAATATAGCTTATAAAAAAGTGAAAAAATGATGTAAGTACCTATATTTGAAGTCTGCAGACCCAGTAGAAGCAGAGTTGCAGCTAATGAAATGGAGGTTCTTTTTAGTCAAATTACAAATCGAACATCTTAACGTGAAATAACCAATAATTCACGCACTTATCAAGGAAAACTCATTATAAACTTTTTAAAGTGTTGAAGAAGCTATATTTTTGTTTTTTTTTTAAGTTTATTTTAACATAAAATGTAAGTTACGCTCAAATAATGTTGGTCCCCTTTTTTGGTAAAAAAAAAAATCGTGAAAAGCACCTCCTAATTTAGGGGGCGATTAGCATCCCAAATGAAATTAATTGTTATCGCTTTACCAAAATTTCTTTTACTTATGTATTGTTTATATTAAAGCTTCATCGGTTCAAAGTGCTTATCTTTGAAAAGGCTGTAGTTAAAAGGGCCTGAACGAGTAACTAATCAGGAGTGTACAAATTTTGAACAGCCATATCTTAGCAATTTTTGTCTTACAGGAAAACAATTCAAAATATTCAGAAAAGCAAAACCTACATTTTTTTACTACTTTAGATTTTTGTTACCAGTAATGATTTTTAAGTTATTTGAAAAAGGGGAATTTTGCAAGATTAAAAAAAATTACTTTAAAGCCAAATATTTTCAAAAATAAGCACTTTAAACTGATGAACTTACAGATCATAATATAAACAACACATTGTATATTATAAAGTAAATGGTAAAACGGTAACGATTAATTTAATTAATTATTTTTTTTTTACCGAAATAATGTTGCTTGTACTTGTTGCTAGAAACTTTTTTAAAAACAAAAAATAAAGCTCTTTTTAAACACTTTAAAGAAGCTGTAATGAGTTTTCCCAGAAAAGTGCTTAATTTTTTGGTTATTTTACGTTTAAATATTTGATTTGGAATTTGGCGAATAAGAACCTACTTTTCATTAGCTACAACTCTGCTTCTATGCAGAGTATTATGGTTATTAGTTCTATGCCTTTCTGGATTTGCAGACTTCGTATATAAATTATTTTTTTCACTTCTTTGTAAGCTATATTTTTGCCGAGAGTATTTTTTCGATAAAATATTTAGTTTTAGAGTTATTTGCAAAGAACCGTCTAAAAACGGGGTTTTTTGTTAAAAAACGAACATATTCACTTGCAAATAACTCGAAAAGTATTGACTTGGTGAAAATCTCTATAGACCGAAAGTTGGTTAGAATTAGTCAGTTTATCCAATTCCGGACTTATTGAACGCATGCTTTTTCACCCCCCAGAATACCCCCAGGTATTTTCGCGCCTATTCCCCTGAGAATACCCCTTTTATCCCCACGCACGGCACAATATCACTTCTTTTCTTGTTAGCTATGTGTATGGCAATATAAGCAGTTCTTTAAAATTTACAGCAAAAACCGTGAGTAAATGGACTATTATTTGTCGACTAAAATGTAAAAATGAAACAAACAGAATGAGATCATAACAAAATAAAATAAAATGCCTGGCTTCTGACATGAATGACTAAAATATAAAAATGAAACAAACAGAAAGAAATCATAACAAAATAAATTAAAATGCCTGGCTTCTGACATGTTCTCTCAAATGGGAATCGGCAGTAACTGGATGCTATACTAATAACATTTTGTGTGTGTTTATACTTAATCCTATTTAATTTCTCAATTTTATTTGTTGTTTTTTGTTTGTTTGTTTTTTGCAATTTTTGACTCCGGGTTTTGGCGCCCTTAAAGGATGTCGCCCGTGTTCATTGCACACTTTGCACATATGGTAGCGGGGGCCCTGTGCCCATATGGATCAAAAAGCAAAAAACAAAAAAAATACAACCCCTATTTTATTTATTTATTTTTTGGCTACAGGGGTTGCACTAGGAAATCGCTTTTGGTGCCCATGCATGGGTAATAATAATGTGCACAAAATGATATATGAAGCATATTAATAAAGGACATTGTATGTGAAGGATTCCAAGAAAATTACTTTATTTATTAATTCTTCTTTTTTTTGGGGTGGTTCCGAGGAAAAAATGGGGGTGCACTATACAAATTTGTAAATAGCACCAGTACATGGGTAATCGCTGAAAGTCTTTTTACTCTAGCATAAACGGTTCAGATAGTATAAAAAGGGGTTTTTTAAAATTTAACACCCTGTAATTAAAAATAGGGCAATTACCCTTAGTGAAACCTATACCAAAAAATCAGTCACTTATTTGTAAATAATTGCCGCATGATTTCTTTTTAATTTCCGTTACAGTTAGGGAAAAATATATATTTTTTAAAAACATCTTTTTTAAAAACTTGTCAATTTTGGGGCGCCACCCCCGCTAAACGGTGGATGATAGACAGATGCTGTCGGGAAATAAATCGTAGAAAATATAGTCCTCTTCATATTTCTATAAAAGAAATTTTTTGTAAAAGGTACAGGAAGGGGTACGTTCCGCAAAAACCACAAAGTACCCCCTTTAAAGGGGTGAAAAGGGGGGTTCCGGGGCGAAATTTTTTCAGAAAAAGTTAGTCTTATAATAAGCACCCCTTGATATAACGAAAAAAAAAAAATAAAACCGGACTTGTGTCCATTTTGCAAGGTTCAACCTCTGTTTCCTACAATAATGCGTCACGATTCATTTTCAAACAAATTAAGTCTCATGAATTAAAAAAAAATATTATAGGAAGCAGAAAAGTGTCTCTCAAATTAAAATGCACCTTTTGGAAGACGCCCTCTGCAATGGTAAAAAAGAACTAAAATTACTAAAAAGATTTTTTTTGTATGCCTCGAAACGTTCTTAGAAGATAGATAGATAGATACGTTTATTGACAATTTTTATATAGTAAACACTACATGTCATGTCACAATATAAATAAGTCACTTTTGTATACATAGGAAATAACTAAGAAATAATTAAGAAATAATACAAGAATAGAAATATAAAAATATAAAAAAAATTCAGTTAGGTGTAATATAGTTTTCATAAAAACGACCACATTAGGAGCTCAAACAAACAAATTCCTGTATACTACAGAAACAGTGTTCCAGCAGGAAGTGTTTTGCTAATTTATAAAATTGCTTAGAATTCATTGCCTTAATATCAATATTTTTGTTTAGGTTTAAAAAACAATTATACAGATTATAATCTATTGTATTAAGTTGTGTAACACACAATCTGGAATTAATCCAGAAAGCCACTGCGCATCCGCTAGGAAAAATATTCTAATTCGGATTTTTTGCACAATCTTACTCAAAAAGGACTCCTTTTAACAAATTTGCATGTTGCCAGGGCCAAAAGGTGGTCAAAAATTTTTTAAACGTTTTTTTTTGTTTTTTTCCTAAAATTATTTTTTTTGCATGGAACAAAGTTTTTTTTAGATTTTTTGGATCATTCCAAACAGAAAAGGTCTTTAGTGACTTTTCTCTAAAAATGATAGTTTTTGACATATAAGCGATTAAAAATTTAAAAATTGCGAAATCGGCCATATTTAACCCTCAAAAACTATGTGAAAAAGTTAAAATTTGAATGTTGCCAAAGTAAGTTGATATTCTTTAAACATCGATTCATGAAATCCCGAAGAGTTTTTTGCAGTACAATATTCAAAACTCCTTTGTTTTTTAATTAATAATCAAGCGTGCGCGACACTATTTTCCACCGACAGTATGGTGCAAATAAAAGGAATAAATTCGTTATTTCGTAAACCGGCGACTTTAAGGAAAAATCCCGAAACAGGTCGATTTGTATTTGTAAGTTACGATATTATGGCATATATGATATACAGTGACGTCATCCATCTAGCCGTGATGACGTAATCGATGATTTTTTTAAATGAGAATAGGGGTCGTGTGCTAGCTCATTTGAAAGGTTCTTCAATTCTCTATTTAGTAATATAAACATTTATATAATTATTTATACAGGGTGTCCTTCTAATTCTTTTTTGTCAAATAATTTAATTTAATAAAAACTTTTTGGACACCCTGTATAAATAATTATATAAATGTTTACATTACTGAATAGAGAATTGAAGGACCTTTCAAATGAGCTACCACACGGCCCCTATTCTGATTTAAAAAAATAATCGATTACGTCATCACGCTCAGACGGATGACGTCACTAGTATACCATACATGCCACAATATCATAACATAAAAATAAAAATCGACCTGTTTCGGGTTTTTTTCTTAAAGTAGCCGGTTTACGAAATAACGAATTTATTCCTTTCATTTGCACCATACTCTATACACATGCAACGGTGGAAAATAGTGTCGCGCACGCGAGATTAGAAATTAAAAACAAAGGAGTTTTGAATATTATATTGCAAAAAACTCTTCGGGATTTCATCAATCGATGTTTAAAGAATATTTACCTACCTTGGCAACATTCAAATTTTCAGTTTTTCACATAGTTTTTGAGTGTTAAAAATGGCCGATTTCGCAATTTTTCAATTTTTAATCGCTTATATGTCAAAAACTATCATTTGTAGAGAAAAATCACTAAAGACCTTTTCTGTTTGGAATGATCTAAAAAACCTAAAAAAACTTTGTTTCATGCTAAAAAAATAATTTAAGGAAAAAAACAAAAAAAAAAAAACGTTTAAAAAATTTTTGACCACCTTTTGGTCCTGGCAACATGCAAATTTGTTAAAAGGAGTCCTTTTTGAGTAAGATTGTGCAAAAAATCCGAATTAGAATATTTTTCCTAGCGAATGCACAGTGGCTTTCTGGACTAAATATGGTATAATGATATGACTTTTGTTTCTTGTATTATACTGATGTTGATCAGCATGTGTTTTTAGATCTTGTATATTATTATGAACAGTTAACAATGTTTCCAATATATATATTGAAGGTAAAGGAAGAATGCCATACTTTTTAAACAAGGGTTTACAGCTGGCGCGATATTCCGCTGAGTCAATAATTCGGATTGCTGCTTTTTGAAAAGTGAAAACTTTATATGCATAGGACGAGTTTCCCCAAAGAAGTATGCAATATGTCAGGATACTATGAACCATTCCAAAATAAACTGACCCAAGAATATCTCGACTCACAGAAGTAGCCAACCTGCGCATAGCAAAAATCTGTGAGGCGAGCTTCTTACACAATTTCTCAATATGGTGCGACCAGTTCAACCTTGTATCCATAGTAACACCTAGTAACTTTACTGGTTCAGATGGTTTAACCCATCTATCAGAACTAAATACTACTGTCTGGGTTTTCTGCTCGTTTAACTTAAGTTTGTTACAGTTAAACCAGGATTTAGATTTTTCTAATATTTCCTGACTGTAATCAGTTTTACCTCTACATAATAAGGTTGTGTCATCTGCAAAAAGTGCAAAAATTTGCCTCTCTAAAAAGAAAAACGCACGAGAATGCGGCGACTACCGCACCATTAGTTTGATGTCCCATGTGCTAAAGTTGCTACTGAAAGTCATCCATAACCGAATATATCATAAACTAGACATAGACATTAATGATACGCAATTTGGGTTTCGCAAAGGCCTGGGAACTCGTGAAGCTCTTTTTTCACTTAACATACTTATACAAAGGTGTCTGGACGTCAATCAAGATATATATGCGTGTTTTATTGACTATAATAAAGCATTTGACAAAGTACGACATGAACAATTAATGCATGTTCTTGAATCAAGGAAGCTGGACTACAATGACCTCAGGATTATATCGAATTTATACTATAAGCAACGAGCAAAAGTACGTGTTAACGATCAGCTGTCGGAGGAAATTGAAATCAGACGTGGAGTGAGACAGGGATGCGTGTTGTCGCCGGTTCTTTTTAATGCCTACTCGGAAGAGATCTTGAAAAAAGCTCTGGATGGTGAAACAGCTGGAATAAAGGTAAATGGAGTTCCCATTAACAACATTAGATATGCGGATGACACTGTCATCTTAGCTGAAAATATTGGGGATCTTCAGAGGCTGGTGACCAGAATAGCAGAGTTTGGAGAAGAATATGGGCTAACAATGAATTTCAAGAAGACAAAGTTTATGAGAATATCGAAAACTCAAAGAAATAACGAAAATCTCGTCATCAACGGATCCAATATCGAACGAGTCGATCAATATGCATACCTTGGAACAATGATCAACTCCACAGGAGATTACTTACAGGAAATCAAAATCAGGATATAAAAGGCTAGAGCAAATTTTAACAAAATGAGGAAAGTGCTCTGCACAAGAGATTTGAAGTTGGAGCTAAGAGTTAGGTTGGCTAGGTGCTACGTTTTCTCGACTCTGTTTTATGGAATGGAAGCTTGGACCTTGAATGCTGCATCAATGAAAAAACTAGAATCATTCGAGCTGTGGGTGTACAGAAGAATTCTGAAAATATCGTGGACAGAACACGTTACAAACAAAGAGGTTCTGAGAAGGATGAATAAAGAAATGGAAATCATAAATACCATCAAAACAAGAAAATTGGAATATCTCGGACATATTTCACGTGGAGAGAGATACAGCTTGCTCCAATTGATTATGCAGGGAAAGATTCAAGGAAAGAGAAGCATAGGGCGACGCAGAATATCGTGGCTGCGCAACCTGAGAGAGTGGTACGGATGTACATCAAATGAACTTTTCAGAGCAGCCATCTCTAAAATACGAATAGCTATGATGATTGCCGACCTCCGCCGCGGAGATGGCACTTAAAGAAGAAGATCTGCAAAAAGAACACAGTTGGTGTTATCCAAGGCACTTGGTAAATCATTTATATATATCAAGAATAGCAGAGGCCCCAAAACTGATCCTTGTGGTGCTCCAGTTGAAACTGGTAAAGGATTAGATTCTTGATTATTAAATGCAACGATCTGTGCTCTTCCTGTAAGATATGATTTTAAAAGATCGTGTATGGTACCCCTTATTCCATAGTACTCCAATTTTATCAATAGTGTTTGAATATCCACACAATCAAAAGCTTTTGTAAGGTCACACATTAAACCATTAGTAGGTTCACCTGCATCAAGACCGTGAACAATATGTTCTATTACTTCTAATAAAGCTTTAGTTGTTGAGTATTTTTTTCTAAAACCAAATTGAGAGCTAGATATAATTGATTTGTTATCCAAATAATTTGCTTAACGATATTTAATTAAGATTTCAAAAATTTGACTTATTGTTGGTACTATGGTAATAGGTCTGTAATTGTCTGGAGCATTTTTATTTTCTTTTTTATGAAGTGGAATTACCTACTTTTGATATTTTGAGTACATCAGGCCAGTAACCCTCGTTAATACATTTGTTAAATATTATTGTGAGTGGTTCAATAATTGTATCTAGCGATTCCTTAATAATTTTACTGTTAAAACCATAGTAGTTAACACATAAGGAGTTTTTTAATTTGTGTATGCATTCTTTCACATCAGATGCTACTATTGGAGACATAAAGAACGAACTCGACCTTCTAGGTAGCCTGCTAAGATAGTAGTTTATGTCATGCTCAGAGTTTCTCTTAGTAATATAGAAAACAAGCTGAAAATGCGAGCATTATCATAACGAAAACTTTGTTTATTTCCGTATTTTAATTCGTAATATGGAAAATTGCTATTATGAAAAGTAGTTTAGAATTAATAATTATGTTTTAATGTGCAATTATATCATTCTAATTTAAATGTTATGAACTATAAAGGTGGTTTACTCTTGATCTAAATTTATATTTTTATATACCTCGTATAAAATTAATAAAACTTTATATAATATGTTGGTTGCATCATAAATCTTAGAACATGAATAGCTTTTTATGAAGAATAACTTTTCTTCGTCAAATTAAAAATAAAAGAGTTATAAATGAAAATGTTGTTATCCATAATTTGAGAAAAATCTTCAAATATTTTTTTCCATTAGAATTGCACATATCAGACCACAATTTTTTATATCAAACAATATTATTTCATATACTGTCGGTTCGCTAAACTCAGACACAACTGGCAAGTGATTTTAGTCAATAATTTTGCCAATCTGGCAAAAAAATAATTACTAATTAGTTAATAATTACTAAATAATTAGTAATTTTGCCAATTTTGGCAAAATTCACAAAAAACAAAAAAATGACCTACTAAAATCACTAGCCAGTTGTGTCGAGTTTAGCGAACCGGCTATTTAGGGTGTCCAGAAACTCTACCGACAAACGAAGGCAGGAGATTCCTCAGATAATTTTAAGAGAATTTAACCACATTCAGTTAGAGGAGTTAGGGGAGTTAGAGCTCTTTGAAGATGGCGTCTTGTAATTAGTTTTTCTTAAATACCTCCAGAACGCTTTTAGTTAGAAAAAATGAAAATTGGTACATATATTTATCTTCCAGAGATAAATCGATTCCATCTATGGCGACTTTGGGTGGTGGTTTTGGGTGGGGCAACGGTTATTTTATCGCATAACTTTTTTGTCTTTAACTTTTAAGCACTTTTGATACTGTATTATTACATTGTGAGGTATTCTAGTACTAAAAGGTACTCTTGCTTTAAGTCGGTAGGACACACCGTTTTCTAGAAAAGTCGATTTGAAAATTTTTCGTTCCCTGAATTTGAAAAATTTTTTGAAAATAAAAAAAAAGCGGTGTGTTTTACCAACTTCAAGCAAGAGTAACTTTTAATACTAGAATACCTCATAATTTAATAATCTAGTGTCAAAAATCCTTAAAAATTAAAGACAAAAAAGGTATGCGATAAAATAACCGTTGATCTACCGAAAACGGACGCATATGACCAGTACTAGAAATTCACAATTAATAAAGTCGATTCATCTCTGGAATATAAATAAATGTACCAATTTTGGTTTTTCTAAATATTTTTTTTTATTGAATTTTTTTTTTTTGATATTCAAACAACGAAAAATTTTCAAATCGATTTTTCTATAAAACGGTGTATCCTATCGACTTAAAGTAACAGTACCTTTAGTACTATAATACCTTACATTTTAATATTCCAGACTCTAAAGTGTTTAAAAATTGAAAACGAAAAAGTTATGCGATAATATAACTGATGCTCTGCCCAAACGGACGCCTATGACCGGTACTAGAAATTTGCAATTAATGAAATCGATTTATCCCTAGAAGCTAAATATGTGAACCAATTTTCGTTCGTCTAAATAGAAGCGTTCTGGAGATATTTAAGCTAAACTAATTACCAGACGCCATCTTCAAATAGCTCTAGCTTCTTTAGGAAGCATTTTCGGACTAGATGAATTGGGTTAAATTGCCTTAAAATTATCTGAGGAACACCCTGTATTTTAATTTCATAACAAATGGAACAGTCCACTTATCATAAAGAGTAGGCCGTATACTCGTAAATACATACCTACTTAATTAATTATTGCTTTTAAAATATACTCAAATTGTATTTTTGAACATCTTATTTATTTTATATAATAATTAAATTCACTATCAAATGTCATTGACGTTTTAGTAATACTTAATTTAAAATTTAGTTTGACATTCACGAAGTGTCAAACTCAAATGTAAATAAACTATGCTTTGCTGTACAAATTGAGATTAAAAAAGTAGCCTACTTCCTAATCAACCATTTGAACTGACGTTTAGTGCGTCGGTAGGAAATAACCGGACTGTGACGTCACATTTTAGACTTTGAGGTCGATTATCTCGAAGACGGTTAGGGATATCGAAATGCCGTTTTCAGATTTGCATTCAGAATGCAAAACTACATAAGAATCCATCGATACACCTGCTCTAAGTATTGCAGGAGCGGCAACGTAATAACACACAGACTTTTGCAAAGGACATCGCACACATCTTATGGAAAATATAATGTCACTCAAATTCAATAAAATTTATACGATTAGATTCGTTTTAATATAACGATCAATTCTTATCATTGCGCCAACTCTTAATTATGATTAATTACGGCGCAAATTGCAATTAAAGTTTATCGAAATCACATTTTTGGAGTCCATAAAATGTTAGTTTACAATCATTATTGCTCTGAGTGCTATTCATAACAGCTTAAATCACGCTGGGCCTAAGCGGATTAGTGAAACTAATCCGCTGATTTATGGAGTACCGAAAATCTGGGTGTCTTTATAAATGTCCGTTATAAACGAAAAGTTTTCGTTGAAAATTATAACCATACATATAACATTTTTTCTTTAAACATATTAAAAAATTGTTTTTTTTTCAATTTAGAAAGTAACAGTCTAACGAGCATGTATCTCTATTTTTTACATTTGGACTTGAATACAAAATGTGAAGAGATAATTGGATTAACAGTTTATTTTCTATCTATTTATCTAATTAGCCTTCTCTGGTCCATCTTTGGACGTAAGCCTCCTCCTCCTTTTCCATTCTTCTCTGTCTGTCGCTACAATCATCCACCTAGAGCTCACGTGCTTTTTGATATCATCTGACCATCTCATTTGGGGCCTTCCTTTGCCTCATCTATATTCACACGGTCTCCAATTTATAATAAATTTTGTTCCATCAGTGTTATTTTTGTCTTATATTGTGTCCGGCAGATCTCCATTTCAATTTTGTAACTTTTGTCTAACATCCTCACTTCTTTTTCTCTCTTATCCACTCTTTCCTCTTTTCATCCATTAGTCTTATGTGCAACATTTGTCTTTCCATTGCTGTTTGCGTTTTTATGATTTTGTCCATGTTTGCTTTTGCAAATGTTCACGTTTGGGAACCACAAGTGAGAACAGGGAGTACTCATTGATTGTTTACCTTGGTCTTAAGATGTTGTGGATATCTTCTGTTTTTAAGGATGTATCTTAGTTTTCCAAACGCCGCCCATGCCAATCTAATTCATCTTGCCCGATCCTCATTGGATGTCCACATCAGTGGACTACATGATTCGTAGTGGTGCCTATAAATTACAATGTTCTGATTGTGATGCTACATATCGTCGCCTCAAAGCAACAGTAGGATATGTAAAAAAAAATGACTTTTGGGATAACCATTTCAAATGATTGGAAATAAACCCTTCTGTTGAGTGTAACACTAAGATAAATAAAAAGTGGAATACTTTTTTCACAATATTACATATCCTTGTATAGCTTAATTTTTTTAAACTCATATGCTATAATGTAACACTAAGACAACATACACATCCTACTGTTGTATTTTGTCGTTTACTAATTTTGGTCACAAAATATTAATGCAACACTAAGTTATCTTACTCACATCCTACTGTTAATGTAGTTATTGCCGAATTACGAATATTTGTCTTTTTTTATATTAAACGGCTTACACCCATAATATTTATTATCTTCAGAAATCTTACTACAGTTCTACTATTACATTCATATTAAAAGTTGTATTGTTAGAATAAAAATTAATAATTCAGCCTCAGCCAATTTAAGTTATAAAAAATCTAAAATATCTAGCATAAGTCAATATTTAGTCTGCATCCGATGTGATCACAACTAATTCTGATTAATTTTCCATTCTCTTTTGTTTGTCATTTTCGTTGTCGAGTTTTAAAATTGTCGGAAAACATGTATATTGAGTTTATAATTTATCTAATAAAATGTTTGAACAAAATGTTTGAACAAAATTGTTTTGTTTTTTATAATAAAATGTGTAAAATTTTAAACAAAACTTCAGTACAAATATAAGTTTATACAGAGGACGTTTGAGTTGGAATAAATTAATTATCTCGAGAAGGGGTCAATTTGGAGAGAAATCCTGAAACAGTTCGATTTTTAATTTTAAATTATGACTTTTTGCCATATACATATACATCATACTAGTGACGTCATCCATCTGGTTGTGATAACGTAATCGATGATTTTTTTAAATGAGAGTAGGAGTTGTGTTATAGCTCATTTGAAAGGTTATTTAATTCTCTATTCAGTAATGCAAATATTAACATAATTATTTATACAGTGTGTTCAAAAAATATTTTTTTATTAAATTATTTGACACAAAAAGAAGAATGTAAGTAATTTATTTAATTAAAAATACATTTTACTGCTGTCAGAAAAACAGGTGATAATGTTTATCTCAAAAATAAACATTACTTTTCGCTTAAATTCAATGTTCAAGCTGCTAAGCGACAGGTGGGTGGCAGATTTAACATTGAATTTAAGCGAAAAACAATGTTTATTTATGAAATAAGCATTTCTTTTTGTTTTCTGACAGCACTCAAATGTATTTTAAAGTAAATGAATTACATACACTCTTCTTTTTGTCTCAATTAATTTAATAAACAAAAAATTTTTTTGGGCACCCTGTATAAATCTTTATGTTAACGTTTATATTAATGAATAGAGAATTAAATAACCTTTCAAATGAGCTATCGCACCACCCCTACTCTCATTAAAAAAAATCATCGATTACGTCATCACGACCAGATGGATGACGTCATTAGTATGATATATATGGTAAAAAGTCATAATTTAAATATAAAAATCGACCTGGCTCAGCATTTCTCTCTAAATGCTCCCATTCTAGAGATAATGAATTTATTCTAACTCAAACGTCCTCACTTCACAACACATATTTACGGATATCGTTAAAAAACAGATTAACTGTTAGAGCAACAGTAGGACAAGTAACTTTTTTTCCAATTATTTTTCACTTTTTTATGAAGTAATATAAATATTTATGTAAGGCCCGTAAAGTTATATACTCAAACAAAATTCCATGTAAATCCATTCAAATATAAAAAAGTTATTAGGTAATGAAAAATTCGTAAAAATTTCAATTGCGTTTTTCTCGAAACTACAATATTTGACATATCCTACTGTTGCTTTGAGGCGACGATATATAGGGAGAACTTGTAGGTCACTCGCCTCCCGTTCCCTTGTACACACTAAAAGAGAAAATACATCAACCTTCTCTCAACATCTTAAACAAAATAACCATACTCTTAGTATCCCGGACAACGTATCTCTATTACACAACATCCCCGAGAAGAATTTTTGAGATTGGACCTATACGAGGACCTTGAAATAGTCAAAGAGAAACAGAGAAGTCCGAATTGTGTTAATCGCCATGTGTCTTTCAATCGTGACTTTTAACCCTTACATCGTCAACACTTTTCATAAATTACATTATAAATCTGTTTCTCACATTATCTTTGCTTCCCCTAATTATTCTCATCTATATTAATACTGTTCTCATTTCTTTATTATTTCTTTCTATCTACATTTACACTTTCAGACATTCCACTCAATTTTCGATAATCATCTAATCCTTTCTTCAAAAAATTTTTTTTCTCCCAAATAATTCATTTTAACGATATTGACAACATCTATTTGCCACAACTTTTGCACAACTATATCTAGCCAGTATCTCTCCCATACTCTTCACATCATCTTTGTCAACCTGGTCTTCGTTTAGTGTCCAATCATAACCATTTCACTTTCTCAACTCATTAATCCAACAATACATACAATATTTCAATCAAATTTCTCACATCAAGTTATTCTATCAGCCCACCTTCTACTCACATCATCAGATTTGTATGGTCGTTGGGTCTCTTGAGTTCCCAGTCTCTCAATAATTATCATCATTAATTGTCATAATTGTGATATCAAAAAATTTTTTATCCACAACGTCATTTATCTATCAACCGTTCTTTTATACTGTTTTACCTTTTAATTCAATTAAACTAAACACATTTAAAAAAAAATTTCCCCATTTACTCAATAATTTTACTCAACATATAACTTCATCTGACCTCACGTTAGACATAGCTTAGATACTTTTATCCAATTTTATTAATTTTTCTTTTTCATCAATTTATATACACCTCATTGATGATTTTGGAATTTCAAATTCGCCCATTATTTTATAAATCTTAGATAATTTATTCGCACTAAGTTCTTGTAATTTTATAATTCCAATACACTGATGTTAGCTGTTATCATTGCTTGTACCATAAATAACTTTAAATTTAGTAGCTGCGAAACAATTATTTCATAAAACTTCCATCATTGACAATTGTCGTCCTGACATCAGACAGATTCGCTTTTGAAGTCTCATCTATTAGTTGCCTGCCACCTCTTATAACAGAATGACCTAGTTACCTTTTGACCCACTTACAACGTGTGGGAGTTATATGTTGCTCTAGGGCCGTATCCTTAGGAATTTTATCCATCCTTTGGATTTTTCGATGTTTTCATTTATATCAGACTTTTGTCTGTTTTTTGAAAGGCTTTGACCTTTATATTTTTTGGTTGGCTCACCATGTTCTTGTAAGTATAACCAAACTTTACTTTTAGCTTGGTCATCATTTTAACTTTAACATTTGCTTAATTAATTTGGTTATACTTATTTTAGGTAACACTGATGATGCTCTTGTTACAGAGCGAAAACGTTTTGTTCATATTTTTGTAGCCCTTTAGGGCTTTTTAAACTAATATACCTTTTACCAAGAAGACAGTTTTTTATTAAATTTCACATCAGTATTTGTTATGATTTTGGTCTTGCTGTAATTCATATTAAGGCCTATATTTTCAGCTTCCAGATATTTCATCATTTCAAACAATTCTTACTTTTTATCCATTATCAATACGATATCATTAGCGTACATTAGATGGTTCAAGCGTTGTCCACAAACTTTTATATCTTATACATGTTTTTATATTACATATTAAAACAAATTATGATTCCAAATGTTTAAGATATCCTGTATAATTTTAGTGTACCGCAGAATAATTATAGACTTCTAATAATTAAATATTACATGATCTTGAACTTTATATTTACAATGTCAAACCGTAATTCAGCACAGTGACTAGGCCACTACCGAGCCGTAAATTTATGTAATTACATGGCCTATTTAGTCCATTCACTCACGGTAAAATATTGCAAAACTTCCAAAATCTGCAAAAAATTCTAAAGAACCGATTCAATTTAGATAAAATTTTGCCAGTGAGATTGTCTTGACTTTCTCTTCAAAAGTGATATAGGCGAGCAGCAAGAACCCCCAAAAAGACATGGTACTGACCACGGTGTTATAAATGGCTAATTTTAGCCATACTTTAAGTTTTTGATGGTGCTGAAAACGAAAATGATGTTTATTTTGAACTATATGTGGGGAACATCGTCAAAAACACCATTTTACCCTAAAAATAAAAAAAATCACGTTTTTGCGTTTAACTGGCTACAACTCTGTTCAATTTTAATATTTTTTTTCTGACATTTTTAGAGCATATCGCTGTCCCGGTGGAACAATGACGCAACTACAAAAGTGTAACTTTTCAGGAGAGACAAAAATATAAAATTATTTTACTTAAAACCTCATGCAATGAAGCATAATAGAGATACTGGATTAGTATTGCAGTTAAACTTGGCCACCGTGATATATATACTACACATTCGAAATGAATACTACACTATACTACACATTCGAAATGAATTCTTAATTTTTCATCCCTAAATTTGATCCCCAATTTACGTAATTTTTGCCACAGTTATTTTTTGCAACCATGACGTAATTGCAATTCGGGATCAAAAGGGATGAAAAATTAAGAATTTAGTTTTAGAAAGAAAAATTGTGAATTTATTTTTAAACATAATATATCTTTAAAACTAAATTCTAAATTTTCATATAATATTCTAAATAATTTATACAAACATACTCATTTTGTAAAATTTTTGGTTGTCTTACTAGTTCTAAAAGGTGGCGTGGATAATATAAGGACAAAAAGTCATTGAAAAATGAAAAATTGTAGTAAGAGCAAACATTTTTAATAAAAAGGAAATTTTTTAATAAAAAGGAATTAAAATTGAAATTACAAAAAAAGTATCAACGAAAAATTGAATCGTAAAAGGCTTTACAAAATCCAGGAATTATACGTTTTGAAAGCAATTGTTTCAAATCTTTTAGTTTGTTATCACCTAAAGGAATTTTTGAAGAGTAAGCCCTACGCAGTTGGCATTTCGGTGAAAACAATTCTGTCGAATTCCGACTCCTTCTTTTTTGGCAAACATCAACTTTCGTCCACGTTGGTTGTTTATAACTTTCTTTATACAGGAAGTAATCTTTTCCTTTTAAGATTTAAAGTAACATTACTTCAGTTATCATTAAGTTAATATCCAGTCCATTTCATTGTACAGCGCTTTTACATCGTAAAACTCAGTGAAATGCATTTCTTTAACTGTTAAAGAGCTCCAGTTTTTTTAGCATTCCTAATTAATTGCTTCTTGACTAAAGGCTGTATGACACTATGCATTTTCTTGTATCATTTCTAATATCGTTTCTGATATGTCAAAAAAATGCATAGTGTCATACACAGATACAAGAAACGATATCAGAAACGATACAAGAATTTGTGTCAGGCACAGATTATTGTACAAGAACTGCGCCAATTTCTGCGCAAAGCGCAAAAACGTAAAACCTGCTGGTAAAACATCTAAAATGTCATAATTACTTACTCATAATGGCGGCTGAAATGAAAATGGGATAATGTATTGATGTATTAATGTATTGATTTATTTGTGTTTTTGTAGGTATTATTTATAAATCTTTTATTGATACTTAATATACCGTTTGGTATGGACTACTGTTCTACTAATAACCATATATTTAGCTCCTAGTATAAATTTAGGTTTCATGGTGCATAATTTTTTAACAGACGAAAATACAATAGTTCCTAATTTGGATCAAACTGAAGATAATTCTAATGCAAATATTTTAGCACAAATATCAAAACAAAATAAAAACACAAATAATCAACCTCAGTCAACGTAAAATTCTGGTTAACATTAAAATGTTAATTATATAAAAGTTTATAAATTTTATAAAATATTTAAAATCAGCTGTTTCTGTAGATGCAGTACTACCATAACGTGACACAGGGTGACAAACAAAATTTCGACCAATCACGTGCCGAATTTCATACAATTTTCGATACAAGAACTTGCATAGTGTCATACAGGGCACAAATGTACGTACAAGAAATGATACAAGAAAATGTATACAAGAAACGATATCAGAAACGATATTAGAAATGATACAAGAAAATGCATAGTGTCATACAGCCTTAAGAGAGCATTACCAAGTGTTGGTGTTTGGGGATCTTGGTGTATATTTATTTCTGCTTCATTTTCTTCTGATGATGATGATACCTCAGTAGTGGAAGGATGATAGTCGTCACTGGAACATTTATCATGCATTTAAATCTAATAATATCATAAAAATAGTACTTACATAAAATGCACTTACGTCAATGTTGCCTCACAATAAGGAGAAATCCAGATGAAAAGTGACACAGAATACAGTTACCTCAAGGTTTCAATAACATAAAATACAATTGGGTCAATGTAGCACCGTAGGTACAAGCACACACTCGACCTATCGAAGCACAACTGTACATTATGTCATTGTTTCTCCGAGGTCGGCTGATTTTTCAAATATGACGCATCTGCTCCCTGGTGGCTAAAAACTGTATAACACGTCTGACAGTGATCTGCCGAATGGAGTAACCAAGTTTGGACCCAGTGACGACATAAACTCATTTTCTATAAATTTGCAGTTACGTCAATGTTCCACCGGGACAGCGATATATTGTACCATCAATGCAAGACTATCACAACTCAAAAATTACCATTTTTTGTTTTTTATGAAAATTTAATGGTAATGGGTAGTCTAACATAATGCAAGAGTTATAACTTAACATTAATATTGTTTAATAATGTCTTATATTAAATTTTGAGTTATAATACTCTTTCATTATGTTAGACTACCCATTACCATTACAGATTCATAAAAACAAAAAATGGCAATTTTTGAGTTGTGATATTCTTGCATTGATGGTGCGATTATGTTTCTCGCCTTTCTTAAGACTATGATTCCTGTTGTAAGCTTTCAGTCTTGTTATTATAGAAGTTATGACTTTAAAATAAAAGGTGAAGATTCATAAATAGCAAAGTTAAATCGCAAAAGTTAAGTGAAAAAAATTGAAATTTAGTTTTTTTCTGAAAAGCTAAATTTCAAGTTAAAATTGAGATTGAAATTTTGAAAGAAGTTTTCTGGGGAGTTTTAGATCAAAATATTTTATAAAAAAAATGGTACCACTTTAAATACCGACGTTATTAACCCCCAAAGTAACGCTTATTTTTCGAGATGCTGACCACGGGCGGTAAGCGGCTAATTTTGGTCTTACTTTATGTTTTTGATGATGCGTGCTGCATTTATTCCACCTTGACCACGGTGTCATTTTGGGGGTGTCTGCCGCTCGCCTAATATAAGCGTTACTTAAATCTAATTTATTTATTAGCAGTCAAGTGGCAAGTTCAACAGAATGTTTAACTGATGATGGTCCGATTGAATCAAAAACCTTCTGAAGATTTGTAATCCATTTGTATGAATTTAAATTTTTTTAATAAAATCTATAGGTACTATCATACCTCATTGAAGTTTTTTACCTCATTGTAAGTTTTTTTACGTATACAGCCAACTACTCGGTTTTCCCTTTTATTTTTACTTTATCGTACTCTTAGTATAGTATAATATTACTTTATCGTACTATATACGTAGTATAGTATAATAGATAAAGTTATAGGATCGTGCAAAAAATTTTTTTTCAGATTTCACTTTTTTTCGACGTTTTGAGTCCCCCTGAGTCTAAAAAGCAAATAAAAAAAACATGTCGAAAGTATGTACGTACGTACGTACGTACGTACGTATGTCGCCACCGCCCAGCAAAAACTACTGGACCGATTTTGATGAAATTCGGTATGAGTAAGTTTAAGAGAATTTTGTCGAGAAACTAAGCTTTAAAAAAAACCTCTCAAAGGGGGGCCGAAATAGGGGGGTATTTAGAGCCCATTTTTTCAAATTTTGACCGAAATGAATGAAATTCAACTCAAAGTAAGCTCATCGATAGGTAAATAAAAATACGGAATTTGACATTTCCAAATTCAAAATGGCGGCCAACATGGCCGACCGCCCACTCGACACATTTCCCTACCAATCTAAACACGTGTTTAAGATAAGTTTAATTTGAAAAAGCCGTTATATAGCCTAAAGATGGGGCTATAATAGGAATGTTATCGTTTTTCAGAAAAAGTTACGGGTTGCCTATATTTAAGGTGTCAAAATTTGACATAAATTTGAACTAGATTTTCTCAAAAATGGCTCCAAGGAATTTTTTTATTTTTTGATATATTTTTGACATCCTGTCAGCAAATTGAATGACATTAATCAGATTTCTTAACTCCCCATAGGAGGGGGTACTTTATTATCTATTATCACAATAAATTTCATCAAAAATATGGCTTCCGGTTGAACCGGAAATAAATAAAAAATCTTATTTTTTTTTAGATACGCCCTGTATATTTTTACACATTTTGAAAGAATGCAAAATTACCTTTCGAATGACATAAAACTCATTGCTGTAGCTCAAAAACTCGAAAAGTTACGGTAAATAGAAATTTTGCTATAATCTTATGTGTGTCCTCTCTCACGCGATCATAGCAGAGCATTATTGTAGGGCAGTCAATGACGGTATTTGGCTCCGAATTTCATCCTACTACATTGATGTACTTGATATTTTCACAGTAAGTAGGGAATAGCTCAAGAAACAAAATCTACCCCATATACTATGGCGCTTTTATCTTGGGGCGGTTCCCACTTCTTCAAGGGGGTGGAAAATTTGTTGGTCAAAATAAGCACGGAAGTGGCTAAAGAACCTATTTCTAAGTAAAAACTGGTCTATACTTTTTTTTTGAGAACTCAATACTTTTTGAGTTTTGCGTAGTTGAAAATTGGCCATTTTCATTGAAAAATGACACTTGTTCGGACGGATTTTTTTGTGAATACCTTAAAAACTATGCATCGAACTAAAAACACTATATAAAACATTTTTTAGATTATAAATAATAAAGAGATTCCTTCCTTCGTAAATATTCTATTTATTATACAAAAAGAGATATGGTAAGTGAAAATAGTTTGTTTTTTGGTGCATGCTCAAATTGATGTATTCAACTTGAAATAACAGAGGAACGGCAGGTTTTGGGTGTATAATGCTACCAACACCTTTTGTAGTGTTTGAAAAGGCCTTTAAAACGAACACCGTTAAATGTCGGTTACATACAAACTAAGCGAGATATGGTGCAAAAAAAATATATGACTAATGTACTTTAAGGAAAAATGAAAAGTATATACATTTAACTCCCCATCCACCATAATTTAAATGCATTGTTTTTCTTTTGCAATACCTTTTAATATAGTGTTATTTCTACTTTCAAAAAGTTGAACGGGTTTAAAATGAATGGTTTTTGTAAAAAATGTGATCAAATTATAGAATGAATTTTTAAATTTTAAACCTCCCCCATGATAAAAGCGCCATAGTATATAGGATAGACCTTGAATTAGGAGATTGGGCTATACAACAGAGATGAAAACCCTAAGATCCATAAGAGGTATCACACTCAGAGATAGAATACGAAACGAAGACACATTGAGAGTGCTAGGCGTTCAAGACGTAGTGAGATGGACAAGAGCGCGACGACGCATGTGGAGAGACCACGTAGATCGGATGGACCCTGAACGTATGGCGCGTTGGGCGAAAACACAGAAGCCCAACACCAAGCGACCCATAGGAAGACCCAAAAAACGATGGTACGAGAGTTGGAGCTCTGGATCGCAGCAAAGACTGTAACAGAAGAAACAGGACATAGTCCTATTACAAGAAGAAGAAGAAGAAGAAGGGCTACTCCCAAAATTTCATTAAAATCCATGCAGTAGGATAGAATTCGGAGATAATATCTTGTTCTTAATCTCGTGCATTGACTGGCGTAATCGAAATAGAATGAAATGCAAATATTGTAAACTATTAATTTCTCAGAAAAATTAATTAATTTGAAATGAAAGTATGACTATAATATTCTATTGATTTTTGCAATAATCTTTACATCTATAGTGTGTCCCTGAAATATGGCATCGAACATTTTCTCAAATGCAGGAATTAATTATGCGTAGAACCATAAAATACTTTCAAGTACAGAAGGTGTTTCTAAAATATCAAAATAACGAGTAACTTTGTTATTTTTATAGAATGCCAGTATCTAGTACCATAACGATAATAGATCGGTACGATAAAGTTCTCGGGCGGCCTTTCCGTCCAGCGTTTTTTTTAAAATGTATTACCAAACTGACTAATTTATTCTGACTTCTTAGTATACAAAACATCTACTTTCGGTCATCCTATTACAAAAAATGTTTGAAATATTTTTGTGGTCGAAATAGCCCATGATAAGATATTCTACCAGGTAACATTTTGTGCATAGTTAATTTTTTAACACGTGACGAAAAACCCATATCGTGAAAGCATTAATCCGATTTTGAGAGCTTTTTCTAGTTCAACATATTATATCGTTTGCTGATAAACCAATTTGTGTGTGATATAAAAAATTGTCAATACTATTGAGAAAATTACAGTAAACACATTACACACATATTTGCAATATAAATATGTAGCTACAATCGAACTACAAAAATTGCCTGAATTCAACGGTCTGCAGTTCAGTATATTTCTAAAATGATTAGTAAACATTTTTAATAAGGGACCAACTTAACATGTTGGCTGCCGTGAGACACAAATGTGTCTCATTACGTTTTCGATACAGCCACGTGACACACAGTAGTTATCCAATAGTTAGCATAGAAACGGGAGCCTCATGGCCGTCTTCTTCTTTAAGTGCCATTTCCGCGACGGAGGTCGGAAATCATCATAGCTATTCGGATTTTAGAGATGGCTGCTCTGAAAAGTTCATTTGATGTATATCCGTACCATTCTCTCACGTTGCGTAGCCACGATATTCTGCATCTCCCTATGCTTCTTTTTCCTTGAATCTTTCCCTGCATAATCAACTGGAGCAAATTGTATCTCTCTCCATGTGTAATATGTCCGAGATATTCTAATTTTCTGATGGTGTTTAAGATTTCCATTTCTTGATTCATCTTTCTCAGAACCTCTTTGTTTATGGCGTGTTCTGTACACGATATTTTCAGAATTCTTGTGTACACCCACACCTAGTTTTTTCATTGATGCAACATTCAAGGTCCAAGCTTTCATTCCATAAAACAAAGTCGAGAAAACGTAGCACATTTCCAACCTAACTCTTAGCTCCAAATTTAAAATTTCTTGTGCAGAGCACAACGTGTTAAACATATCCATTTAAGAGCTGCCTTATGTAGATGACCACAAAATGATATGAATAAAAATACTTCAAGCTGAACTCAAATCTTCTGGTTAAGACCAGATTAAGAACCAGTAAATCATGAATAGTAAAACAAAGTCTAAAGCTATTTAGATTACACTGGGCTTGAGTTTCAATTTTAATTTTATTTATAGGTTGTTTATTTGTCACATAATTATTACAAGTAACAACCAGTTTATAGACTATTTATCAGCGCTTGATAAATGGGCGTATCTTAAATACAAAGTGATTTATCTCAAAACAAAACCTTTTTATATAACAGTAACTGTTCTTTTAAAGGGAAACGTCTTGAGATTGATTCGTACGGAAATAGTGAAACCAATCATCATTTCTGAAGCAATGGAAAACTACAGTTAATGTAAGGTACACAAGGAAAAATCTAGCAAGCTTTAAGAGTTT
Source organism: Diabrotica virgifera virgifera (assembly GCF_917563875.1). Taxonomy (NCBI): domain Eukaryota; kingdom Metazoa; phylum Arthropoda; class Insecta; order Coleoptera; family Chrysomelidae; genus Diabrotica; species Diabrotica virgifera. Next base: position 80,665,659 of record NC_065447.1, read on the forward strand.
TTAACCCTTATTCCAAATCGAATTAGGATAGTTCAGATTAAGGCAAGTACTTTCCTGCTTAGCAAAATTCTAACAGGAAAATAACTCTAGACAAATATTTGAAATGTTCCAATGACTTACCTAAACATAGGAAAATAAATTTTGCTGCTAACCCCCATTTGCCATTAACTAACATGTGCCACTATTTAAATTGTTCAAAAGTTAGAGTAGATCCCAAAGTATATAGGTCTGGATCCCGCGTATGAAAAAAAAGTTGATTAATAGCAAGCTGAAAATTTGTTAATAGCTTAAGGGTGTCTAGTCGGACAAACTTTGATATATGGGAACACTGGAACAGGGGAAGTTTTAATTGTGGAACAGGTTAAAAATTTGGAACGGTCAGACCACGAAAACGGCACATGTATTTTGTCCGACAGAACAGACTTAAACTCTCCGAACAGAGATTAAACTCCCACGCAGAAATCAGACTGCTATTTATCACCAAATGGGCGTTTTAATGAGTGGAACATGTAGAATATGTCAAATGGCAGGAATTATGACAGGTGATAAATAGCAGTCTGATTTTTGCATGAGAGTTTAATCTCTGTTCGGAGAGTTTAATGCCCGATTTCACCAACGATACCTAAACGGTTGCCTTATTAAGTAATTCTTATCGATAGGAACTTCCTAAGTCAGTACTTAAGAACAAATAGCGTTTCACAACTAAAAGAACTGTTTATCTAGGAAATTCTTTCCTAGGTATTAATTCGGGTACGTTTGAACTATTTTTGATAAATAAAAAGAAGAGTAAGATGACATTACCTTACTTTTTTGATTATTTGTCAAAATTGTTTGCTAAGTTGGTTTTATTCAGTTTTGTACCTACTGTTATAGTTATTTTATAGTAGTTATAGTTATTTGTGAATTCAGTTTGTTAAGTTTTTTATGTTATTTGTATATGTGCAGTGAAATGGAGGAAAAGAAAAGAGTTGTAAATTTCACTTATATGACGAAAAATTAAAGTTAGGTGAATTGTCATTAATGAAATAATTTTAAAATAAATACCATGTTAAAAATTGCTTCTTTTATTATTAAATTTTAATGATAGACTTTTAGTAATATCATGAATGAGTTTTTGAAACACAACACCCCAGATAGCACAAGTACGTTTTATGGACATCCAATGGACGTACATCTGTGTACATTGGAACGTCCAATGGACGTCCCGCTAAGGTACAATGGACATCCGATGGACGTCCAACGAACGTCCAGAGTTCACAAAATTGGACGTCCATAGAACGTCCGCTACAAACGTACATTGTACGTTGTATTGAAGCTTTCAGTGTACACCTTATGTACATTCAATGTACGTCTTATAGACATTTGTAGGGCACTTTTCAGAAAGAAATCTAGTATCCATAATTTTGTGAATACATAGCAAAAAGCCTTTATAGGAAATAGTTCCTTATAATACTAAACTTATACTTAAAAATATTACACAAAAGAACTTTTTATTTCTCTTTACTATAACTTCATTATAATATATACTTTATTATAGGAACTAGGAACTTCATTAATGCACGACTGCACTTGCACGATAAACAGAAAACACAAATATATCACAGGATGTATTTTCATAAAGACGAGATTCAGATAATGACGCCCTAGGAAGCATGCACATTAAAAGAGGTTTAATCTCTGTTCTGTTTCTGTTCCAAACTATTTTTAGAGTCAGTACCGTTGTTGTATATTACAAGCGCGTTTGCCATTCTGTGAATTATCATAAATAAACCATGCTTCAGTATTCCACAACAATTAACAGCGATAATCCCCTAAAAGTACCTGCCTAATAAAAATGGGGGCTATGCTGTATCCTTTACGTAAAGTGATTACGTACATGTGTAAAGTTCAGAATTACGTACATCAGATTACAGTCGTCAAAAGATGTATGAAAAACCATTTAGGGTTCTGTCACAGAATAACTAACCATATCTGTGGTTCTGTCATGTCCTGACTGTCAGTTAATTCATGTTAACCCAACTTTTTGCTTGTTTTTAAGTTTAATGTTTATATTTTGAAAAGATGAATTTTGTAAATCGGTTATTTATGTACTTAAATGCTGTGGCAGAAAGACATAATTTAAATCTAGAGTGACTTCAGTTACGAGATGGATTACGAGACAACCAGTAATCCGTTTTTATGAGATATTTCAGTGCCAAAAACTATTACTGTGATATAAAATTAAATAAAACATTGTAATTACTACTAGATTAACAATCTTATATTTTTTATGTTTAGTGATAATGTTTAAAATTTAATGGACTAAGCTCATGTTGTAAGTTTTTATGCTTCTTTATCTTAATTTCATTGTATTTACTGAGAAAAGAATTATAAATTTATTTTAGACTTGATGAAACAAATAAATTTTGCGAAAGCTTGATATTAATACATTCACTGACACAACTGCATATGAAGTCACTCCTTAAGAAGATGTGACTACATGTGAAGTGTGTCCGTTAATGTGTCTACAGAGTTTTTTTTTTTTTATTCTGCCCCTTAACTTAATGACTGCAACCTCAAAATACAGATAACAGACACTAAGAATGCAGCTTTTTCACCCATTTAGTGAAGATGTTTTGTTTACAAATCAACATTATCAGTTTATCTACATTTCTGTATGCTATACCGCTATACCTACTAGAGGTGTATGCTAGCTTGGGAAAAGATCACTACAGGAGCAATGCAACCAATTTATGACAATAATGTTAGAAGATCCTAACGATTCCAGAGCAACAACTAACACATCCAAGGAGGAAGCTACCTGAGGAAAGGAATGCGGAATGTTTCAAACAATCAATGTTTAGAGTTTTTCAAACAAGGAAAGGTTAACCAGACCTATTCTAACTTGGCTATACTGTACTGATGATAGCTAATGAGTCAGAGACATGTGTCTGTCTTCACATAGTATATCTTAAACATACTGTATTTTTTCCATCCTTGTTGTGAGACTTACTGATATATACTTCCTACTTGATTTTACTGTCAATTCGCACTGACCATGAGGAAGTGGTTCAAGCACTTCAAAAAATAAAGGAATCAGGATATTCCTGGGGAAATGTGGAAGCCATTAGAAGAGGCAGGAATAAGTTGGCTAATACGTTTATTTAATAGAATTATGGAAGTTGGACAAATGCTAAACGAATGAAGAAGCAGTATATTTGTACCCGTTTATAAAAACAAAAAACAAAAATACAATAATGAACAAACTACAGTCATAAAACTACTTAGACACTTCATGAAAATATGGGAGAGGCACAGTAAGTACTCAGTTCTTATTTTTATACTCATTAGTTTTGGATCAGTAAACAAGGGAACTGTATAGACCTGGATAATGCGTACCAAAAAAAAGTTGATTAATAGCTAGCTGAAAATTATTTGTTAATAGATTAACAGTGTGTAGTCAGACAAACTTTGCTGTATGAGAACAGGGGAAGTATTAATTGTGGAATAAGTTAAAAATTTGGAATGTCAGACTTTGAAAACGTTTTATGTATTTTGTCGGACAGAACTTCCAATTGATTTGTTTCCATTTCATTACTCTCATGCAAAAATCAGACTGGTGTTTATCACCAACTGGGCATTTTAATGAGTGGAACAAGAAGAACATGTCAAATGACAGGAATCATGTTGGTTAGTAATATCAGTCTGATTTTTGCATGAGAGTTTAATGAAAGGGTAACAAATCAATTGGATGTTCTGTCTGACAAAATACAAGGGAGTTTTAGTAATCTATGTTCCAAATTTTTATACTGTTCCACAATTAAAACTTCCAGTGTTTGCGTACATCAAAGTTTGTCCGACTAGACACCGTTAAGCTATAGGGCTTTTCATTCACAGTCATTTGTTTTGAGCTTCTGTCATATGCCGTATAATCCGTGTATAGGGCTTTTCATCGATTGTCATTTGTTTCGAGCTTCTGTCATGTGTCATATTATATTAATATATCTACGTCATATGTCTTTGGTTTGTATCATTGGTATATGCCAATAACGTATGATGTAGATATATTAATATTATGAGACACAGGACAGAAGCTCGAAACAAATGACTGTGAATGAAAAGCCCTATATTAATATTATATATAACATATGACAGGAACTCGAAACAAATGACAATTGATAAAAAGCCCTATTAGCAAATTTTCAGCTTGCTGTTAATCAACTTTTTTTGATACGTGGGATCCAGGCCTAGCAGGGTAAGGGTGCACTCACTAAGGAGACCAAAGGATGGTATCCTCGCCTAGAACAGAGTATCCTACTACTCTTCATTTTCGTGAACGATCTCATCGCATTTAACATAATGCATCGGGTGATCCATGATATGGTAGGAGAGATACCAGGGAGTGAGGGTTGGCGCTTTCTTGTGAGCACAACTTTACATTCCCTGGTACTTACTGTATCCTGATGATGTAGTGTTAGTAATTAGTAGGAAATAGTGAAAGCTACTTAGAACAAAACCAAAAATTCATTTTATGATATAATATATTGAAGTACTAAACAACTAAAAAATCACTTAAAAATTAAACACTAAACCAATTAAACTAAAAATCAAATACAAGTCTATCACACAAACAACTTGGTTTCACAAATAAAAATAACAATATTTATTAATATAACATAAACATTTTCACATAACCAAACTAAACGGCAAGTAATTTTTGTTTAGAAAAGTTTAAAATTACGTTTACGCGTGCGTTTACCTAAAAGAAATTACATACGAAGGTAGGCAACCCCTTGGATATCATTGATACAGCATACCGATTTTACACACAAGATTACAGTCTGTAATTTGAGTTTACAGTACGTAATCGGTTTACGTAATAGCCCCCAATACTACATTTCACGACCGATAGCGCGAAGAGCGACAACGTTGTCAAGAAGATTCTCATTTAGTTTGTATTGGGACTTAATATAGTCGCGTTTTGTGTAAAATATCCATGGACCACAAATGGATGTCCAATGTACGTTGAAATCAAACGTCCAATGGACGTCCCGTAATGTACGTACATAGTACGTCCAGTTTTGGTCCATGGACGTTTGGACTTTAAATGTACGTTATATGGACGTACATCGGACGTTGTGTGCTATATGGGTACTAGTTTGTTAGCTAGTAGGTAGACTACATAATTTTGACAATAGACCTGTAAAAAACTCCAAACGATTTTCTATATTTTCCAACACATATTATATTATTAATATAAAAGATAACACAAAATTACAACTAATATACCTAATATTATTACAGTATAACAGAAAAATTAAGGTAAGAAACAAATTATTGACAAACGTCACAAGTACATTAGTCAAAATTGTAAAAATATAACCTGACTGTCAACGATAAGTAATACCTAAAGTTTAGGGAGATCGAAAACCGTATCCTAATGGTAGGGGAGCCCAAGCGGGGATTTTTGCAGTTACTCGAGCGCGTCAGATTATCATATGGGGAGAAACGTGGTACCCTGCAGATGTACCTCTGCCATATATTGGCTCTTAACACAGGGGAGTTCGTTTAGGGGGGCCCGAAAAAAAAAATCTATCCTTAAAAATACTCGAAATTGTCAGATTAAGATAAGGTAAGTTAAGTACATGCAAAACAGTGTATATTTAAAAAATCTGACGATTTGAGCGGGGCGTAAGGGAATTGGTGAGTCACAAAGTTTCACAAGAAAAAGGCGAATATTTCGCGAAATGAACGTCAGATCGAAAAACTAAAAACTACACGTTCAATATTTTTCAAAAATTTATCGATAGATACCAAACACGAACCCTCGCAGAGGGGGGTGGGGGGTAAATTTTAAATATTAAATACAAATCCCGCGATATTTAGCAAAATAAACATCAGATCAAAAAACTGCAAAATACATTTTTTTAATATTTTTAAAAAATATATCGAATGGTACCAAACACGACCCCCACGGAGGTGGGGTGGGGGGTTACTTTAAAATCTTAAATGGGAGCCCCCATTTTTTATTGCAGATTTGAATTCTTTGTATAAAAATAAGCAACTTTTATTCGAAACATTTTTTCGAATTATGGATAGATGGCGCTATATTCGGAAAAAACGATTAATGGAAATGGAAAATTAAATTAAAAAATGGCAAGCGCCCGCTAAAATGGAAAATTTTACTTAACTTTTTTTGGCTTTAGGACCTAATAATCACAACCCAATAGGTCCCCAAAGCGCTCGAGTGACTGCACATTTAGCATACTTTGCTCCCCTACCATAACGTAAGGTAATGCTTAAGCGGTTTAGGCAATTCTTATGGTATGGTGAAATCCGTTTTAGAGTTAGGAAGTACCTACCCAAGCAGCAAGAGTTAGTCGAATATACGTCGATACTAAGTCATTTGTAGACCTTGACGTCGATCGACCTTAAAACGACATCGATTAGGTGTCGATTTGTAGACGTCTTTTCGACATCATAATATAGACGTTGATTTAACGTCGATTGTAGGGCGGTAGAATTTATCGGCCAAAAATGAACGTTGAAAAGACGTTATGAAAGTAACCATCAATATTATAGTTATTTGATATAGAAATATCTATAAATCAAACTGAAAATAGACATTAGACAAACGAATGCGTAGGTACTCTATAATGTACCTGTACCAATACTTCGCGCGTCAATTCTAAAGTTTAGTTCAAAGTAAAAACACAGTAAAACATCAGAGGTACAAAGCAAAACAACATTATTTTAATCGTTAGACCTATAAATTTAATATTAGTACCTATAACAATGATTTCACTCATCGATCTTCAAAAAACTTATCATTAAATAAATTCAAATTTTGCGCGAAACTTTCTCATTGAGTTGTCATAACGGCGAAAAAGGTCCTGTCCACAGAATATCGAGTTTATTTTTTTAACCAATCAAATTATTATTACTTTGAAATACTATGTAGTGATTGGCTAAAAAAATTCTTGCCGCTATCTATGTATTTTGGATGACAATTGACGTTTTTGACAGTCAAATCAAACAAAATGGCTTTGTTGGTTATGGTGGAGTATGCCGTCTTCCGTTAGTTTACGTTTTCCTGTTTTTCTTGATCCATCGTGTTCAAGGAGTTCGCTTTTTTCCATCCATTGGCTCCTCGTTTATTAAATTAGTTTATATTTGGATTATTTCTTATTTCATCGTCTTTTGGTAGGCAAGAAGCAACTGAAATACAAACACCGACTCTGAACGAGTCTCTAAATTTTGATAATAGTCTTCAGGATACAAATGGTAAGTTCTTTTATTTATGGGAGTAATTTTGCACAACACTACCTTATTGATTTGCCAAAAATATTGTTGGTTTAAAGCACACAGTAAAAATTGACTTGAAAAAGCTTCCAATAGTGTAACAAATCATCTAATTTTTATAGTTGTTATTACTGATACTATTAATGTAAATGGTCAAATTGTGTTTTCCCCAAACTTACAATTTTTTATGGGCATAGGTACAACCAACGATATAGGTACACAATGTTAGCATGCATTCATTATAAGTATCAATGAATAATTGCAAAAAACTAATGGAAAACCTTCTGTACTTTATTCAATGTGTTGTAAATATGTTTTGTTTCTAGGATTGAAGGTTCTACTTAAACATATATTAACAATTAAGGAACAGAACAGAAAAATTCTAAATATTTTGGAGAAATCAAAACCATTTAAAAATTCAGATTTACCTGATGACTTCAAAATAAAATTGCCAATAGAATCCTTACAAGACCTGGAAGAACTAGAGATATGTTTGGCAGAAGAAGAGAACTTCAACGCTTTTGTAAGTTGTATACATCTTGTACCCAATTGTAGAAATTAAGAAAATTTAAATTTTTTGCTGATTTGTTTATAATAGAAAATTATTCCCTTATTAAACTTTCTTTGTATAAATTAAAAGAAATTAGTTGCACCTAAATGCAAAATAACTTTTTTTTAATTTATATTTTTTTAGAAATCAAACTGTGCCTCAATTTCAAACCTGAAAGATGTTACCCAGAAGAATAATAGGATATTAAGATCTCTTTTGACAGATAATATTGCGAAGCATTTTAATTATTTCGGTAACAACTGGCGGCATGACAGAGTATCAAATAAGCGACCATTTAATTAACTGCGCTTAAACAAAGTGGTTCTAGGTGAGTCTTGTGGTTTCAATTTTTTTGTTTTTTATTAACTTGCTTCGATTGTAAACACGGATTGTGAAGAAAATAAGGAAAAGTGTTTATACGGGGTGTTTCATTCTAAAATAGACATACTTTAACTACAGATAGGGCATGCCTAGGTGTTTTGCAGAAGGTTCATATTTAATGGGTTGTACTCCTTTAATAACTTGAGGTATAGGGCATTTTATCTATTTTGCCCAGTTTTTTCTTTCCAACTGCCTTGTATATTGTTTTTTAATCTTTTTTGGTCTTAATCTTTTTAAATTTCCAAACCCAGATTTAAAAGAAAAGTTAAGAAATTATATTTTGTGTGAATGGGTTGTAATATTATTTGCAGAGTGAAAAAACTCATTTTTAGTACAAACAGTTTTAGTCCGTATTGTGTAATTATGTTTCTGAATGAAACAACCCATATATTGTATACTTTTTGATACACTGAATTTTATTTTTATTATAGATGCGGTAAAACAAGGAACTGACTTTACAACTCATGAAGTTGAGAACGCTATTAAGCGCTGGTTAAAACATGCTCCTAACCGTAACAAGAAAAATTACTAATTTGGAATTGTTTTAATTTTAGTTTTTTATTTGATTAAACATGCAAAGGTTTTATAAAGAATCTGTAGGTGAACGCCAAATGTGTAGGAGGGTGACTAAGGAACTTAAAAATACGATTGAAGGTCTTAATAGTAATTTAAATCAGGCTTCTTCCCTTGTTAGTAAAACAGTAGTACATAGTGATACCGTTAATATAATTTCTAGTACTGATGTCACTAGAAGTAATTTAAATCAGACTTCTTCACTTGTTAGTAAAACAGTAGTAGATAGTGATTCCGTTAATATAATTTCTAGTACTGATGTCACCAACTCTAAAGTTAGTTCTGAAAATTTAATTAATAGTAATAATATTAGTGAAATTGAAAATGACACGAGCATAGAATCTGACTTTGAAATGGATTTAGAGTTAATAAGTTGTTTAGATAATGCAAGTAACTCCAATAAATTTCAAAAAAACTCTTACGACTTACATGGTGAACTAAAGAGATGGGCAATTCGTAACAAAGTCACTCATAGTACAGTAACTGATCTTCTTCATGTGTTAGTTCCAGTTCATCCAGAATTACCTCTGAGTTCTAAGACTCTTTTGAACACACCAACTACTATTACCTTATAAAAAGAACTAACTTCAGGCAGTTATGTTCATTTTGGATTGGAAAATTATCTTAAATTCTATATTTCTACAAATGATTCAATAATTTCAAACGATATTCTAATATCTTTTAATATTGATGGTTTACCTCTTTTTAAAAGCTCTTCAGTGCAGTTTTGGCCTATCTTGGGTTTAATTGTAAATAGCAGTATAAAAGTGAAACCATTCGCTATAGGTGTTTTTTGTGGAAATTCTAAACCTAGCCCACTGGCTGATTATTTGAATGACTTTATTAATGATCTTAAATTTTTACTGGAGAATGGTCTAACCTTTAAAGATAAAGAATATAGGATACATGTTCATAGTTTCATTTGTGATGCTCCAGCTCGAGCCTTTATAAAATGTATAAAATCGCACAACGGTTATTCAGGGTGTGATAAATGTACTGAAGAAGGAGACTACTTTAAACATAGGATGATTTTTAATAACATTTTGGCACCAAGGAGATCGGATCAGTCATTTTTGCTAAAATCTGATCAGAATCATCATACTGGAATTTCACCTTTGGAAGTCTTAAATATAGGATTGGTTTCAAAATTTCCAATTGACTCTATGCATTGTTTATACTTAGGTGTTATGAAAAAACTTCTTCTCATATGGATATGTGGTGACTTGCGTGTTCGGTTATGTGGTAGGGATGTTACAAACATATCAGAGAACTTAATTTTTTATGGAAAATTTGTTGTCTCAGAGTTCAATAGAAAACCTCGAAGTCTTTCAGAGGTAGCTCGTTTTAAAGCAACAGAATTTAGAACTCTTTTGCTTTATTTAGGAGTCCTAGTTTTAAAAAATATTGATAAGGCTATGTATGAACACTTTCTTCTATTGCATTCTTCTGTTACTATCCTGTTATCTAAAAGGAACTTAGCAAATTTTGGTTGTGATGTTCCTAGAAAATTACTGGACTGCTTTATAACCCATTCCAAAGACCTGTATGGATTAGAGTTTTTAATTTATAATGTTCATGTATTGTGTCACTTGAGTGAAGAAGCTCGGTTGTTTGGTCCATTGGACCAGATTTCTGCTTTTCCTTTTGAAAACTATTTAAATGAAATAAAAAAGTCAGTGAAATCGCCTAATAAACCATTAGAACAATTGTTTTGTCGCCTGACAGAAGCTAATACTATATCAGTAATTAATGATAGTGTCACAAACAAATGTGAAATTCAACATTTTAATGGTCCACTGTTACATTTATCTTTTAATTCTACTAAACAGTATAATAAGCTTAAATATAATAATATTGTGTATACTGTAGAAGCACATTCCAATGTCAACTGTTATTGTCTAAACAACGAATATTGTGTAATAAAAATTAATAACATAGTTAATGCTAAAAATGAATATTTTTTAATAGGTCAAAAGTTTACATCTTACGAATCTTTCTATAATTACCCTTTTGAATCAAAATCACTTAATATTTGCATCGTAAGTAAACTACTTCAAAATATGGAACTTTTTAATCTCGACAGTATAATTACAAAATGTATGTTATTCCCTCTTGATCCACCCAACAACAGTAAATGGTTATCATTTCCTTTATTATAAAGTAACTATTTTAGCATTATTATGGAAAAAAACAAACTTCGGCAGACTTTTACAAAAATAAATTTTACTTTTAATGGAGGAGGGTATACTTTTGAGAGGGACATTTGGCCATTTATGAAAAAAAATTAAATTCTTTCAAACATTTAGAAATGAGCAATGTAAAAGTACATTTTTATTTTTTCGAATCTAAAATAAATTAAATAAATAGTAATAAATTAAAGTCTTCTATCAGATATTGTCAAAATTGTAAAGTGGCAACATATGGTTTTTAAGGGTGCATTTAAATTTAAAATGGTGGGAAAATCAAAATTGTAAACCGTTAAATTCCTTTCATAAATTCTTAACCAAAATACTTCATAGAATACCTCGCATATTTTCCATGTTGAATTAAAATATCATTGTCAAAAAATACTTTGATGAAATTTGGTGATATTTCACTGAAGCGCAATAACTGTCTTTACAAAGTAATTTTTAAGAACGATATTTTATTGCAACATGGACTAAGTAAGATAGGTATTCTATGAAGTATTTTGGTTAAGAATTTATGAAAGGAATTTAAATGGTTTGCGTTTTTCGTTTTCATCCCATTTTTAACGTAAACTCATCCTTAAATTATTGATGACTAATTGTTAAAGTTGTCATTTCCTTTGAATCACACCCCGCCATGACTATTTAAACATATTATTTTGAAAAATTAGCTTGCATATAAAAAAATTAATAATCATCTTGTGTTCTGCCGAATATTTGTTTTAAAATTTTATTTCGATAAAAAAATATTTGAAAAACAAAACAAAAATAAAAATTCCAATATTCGAATGGTCGTAAGTATTTTTTTTTAATATAAACACAAGTTTTTAAGGATAAGTATAAAATTTGCAAGATGTTGATGTATAAAATGTAACATCTTTATTTAAAAATAGTCAAAAAATTTAAAAATAAAAATATTCTCGATTATGTTCAAATTTTTAATGAATTAAATTTTTTGACTATTTAAAAAAGTATGTTTTACACATCAATATTTTGCAAATTTTATGAAAAAGATTATTATTAAAAAGTTATATTTATTAAAAAAAATACTTATTTATGACCATTCAAATATTATTTTTAAATAGCCATGGGGATGCGATTCAAGATTTTCAAAAAGATACATTGTCAAGTATGATACATCACTAGATTTGAAATTTTGTGAAGAACAAAATTGTCACAAAAAAATTATCTCATTTCCGGTTAAACCGGAAGTAATAATTGAAGCACCGCCAAAAGCTGAATATTTATGTGATTTCAAAATAATCGGTTTATTAACAAAAAAGTTATTCACTGTTACCTGATCTCGTCACCAGGTATATCTTAGCCACCCTACCTGCCATTTGCTTTACAAAGTTTCTTGTATTTTATATCCATATGTCATTTTACAAAGTTTTTTGTATTTAATATAATAAAAGTTTTGACAGAGTTTTTGATTTCTTTACTATTTGACACAGGTTACGTTTGTTAGAGCAGCAGTTGCTAATCGGAAGACACATGCCCTGTTTATTTTTTAACTTGAAAATGCTAAAAATGAAGTGCATGTACATCCAATTGACGACTGAAAGCTGCCATTCGAAGAAACTATACCTGCGATAAATAACTTCCAACGTCTATTATACGTCTATATAACGTTATCAGTGAGGTATATCTCGTCGTCGATTAAACGTCATAAGTCGACGTCGTTTCAACTATGACATTGTGCCGTCGAATTCACGTTGAACCGACCGTTGTTTCGACGTATTTGGACGTCGAGTAGTGACATACATTCGACGTCTCTTCGACTGACTCTTGCTGCTTGGGTAAATCCACTTAGGTAATTCTTAAATATTTAGGTATCGTTGGTGAAATCGGGCATAAGTCTGTTCTGTCGGACAAAATAAATGTGTCGTTTTCGTGGTCTGACAGTTCCAAATTTTTAACCTGTTCCACAATTAAAACTGCCCCTGTTCCAGTGTTCCCATATATCAAAGTTTATCCGACTAGACACCGTTAAGCTATTAACAAATTTTCAGCTTGCTATTAATCACCTTTTTTTTTCATACGCGGGATGCAGACCTAATACTGCCAAGCATAAGTTACGAATATAAAAAATTATGCTCATTTTCATAGTTGAATTTTTCGTGAACCGATTAACGTATCCGCTAATTTTTTATTATCATTATAAACTTTTCTTTGGTATTTAGACAGTTGGGCAAATGTCTACTCAAACATTTTTGTTGTAATTATACCGGGTGGAAGAAAAAAATGTTTTTCTTATGTTAAGTTTGAGACACCCTGTAGGAAGGACAAGGTACAAATGTGAGTATACATCAGAATTGTATTACAGTGTTATTTTTAGAGACATCTCTATCTACATTTGTACTCTCGTACATCATCTCTACATTAGAGACATAGATATCTTTAGAGACAAAGAAAATATACAGTTTTATTCTTTAACATGTGTTTTAACTGAAACAAAAGTTTGATACACCCTGTAGGGAGAAAAAGGTATACATCGAAATTATGTTGTAGTTTCATATTTTGTGAACATTTTACCTTTTAGATTTCTCTGATATCTTTAATAATACAGCAACTAGACGGTTTTACTCTTTGATATGTGCTTTAACTGACGACATGCGATACGTGAGGAGGTCGTGTCTGATGATACCACTAAGACGAAAATATTTGCCATATATAGTGCGAAAAGAAAAAAAGCTATGTAATTTACCTCTCGTTATTTAAACAGCCTCCACGTAGACACCAAATCCGTACTTACTCTCAAAGGAAATTCCATCCCAAAACATCACAGAGCCTCTATTAAACAATCTCGTCTCTCTTATGTTGCGCTGTGCATACCACTTACCTGGTCGACGAATAACTCTTATAGGTGTCTATCACAACTGTTTACGTTATGTGCCTTTCTGTTTTTACAGTTTTGGTAACTGTTATTTTTTATTGTTAATTTAGTTTTGTTTCAGTTAAACCACATGTTAAAAGGTAAAACCACCTATATTCTTTGTTTCTAAAGGTATCAGGGACACTCATAAAGCAAAATGTTCAGAAAACGTAGTACTACAATACGATTTCGACATATTACCCACACTTGTACCTTGTCCTCCCTATAGGATGTCTCAAACTTAACATACCAAAAACATTTATTTTCTTCCACCCGGTACAAGTTAAAAAAAAAACAGTTTTTGGAAACCTTTGCCCAACTGTATAAATACCAAATACTCCAGGGAAATAAGGCAAATTATACCATTTCGGGACACTTGAGCAGCCAGGTTGCAAATGGGTTTTTTGGGTACTATATACACCCCACCTCCGTGGGGGTCGTGTTTGGTGTTATTCGATAGATTTTTGAAAAATATTGAACACGTATTTTTCAGTTTTTCGTTCTTATGTTCATTTCTCGAAATATCGCGGGGTTCCTATTTAAAATTTTAAAATTACTCCTCACTTTCCTCCGTGGGGTGTTGTGTTTGGTATCATTTGATAGATTTTTGAAAAATATTGAGTACGTATGTATAAAAAAGGTAGATATTTTTTAGTTTTTCGATTTGATGTTAATTTCGCGAAATATTCACTTTTTTGTGAAACTTTCTGACTCATCCATTTCCTTACGCTCCGCTCAAATCGTCAGATTTTTGAAATATACACTGTTCTTCATGTTCATTTGGAAGAAGAGGGTTACATCTCAAAATGTTAAATTTTTCTTTATTGCATCAATACCTTCCAAATAATAACTTCTACTATGGAAAAAATAGTTAGGTACATGTGTAAGTACACTAGTCTCCAAGAGATGGCAGATGTAACTCTTTGGTTTTCCCCTAACTTTCTCTACAGAACGTTATTCGCTTTGGAGAATACAGTTATATCTTGGAATATAATAGACAAAAATAAGTTAATTTAATTAAATAGTATGATAAGATTGATCCAAAAGATGGCATAACCCAGACATCCAAAGTGAAAGTTCTCCTCCAACACCAAATTGTTCTATATGGTCCACATAATGTTCAGAAAAAAGTCACACCATTTTGAGCGTCGGGTTTGGGGAGGAGAGGGGGAGAAATCAGTAAATTCGTAGTTTTTTGTGTTTTTCGTCAATATTTCTAAAACTATGCGGTTTATCATAAACAACCTTCTATACAAAAATGTTCTACATTAAATTTTAAATAAAAAAGGTCCAATGCATATTCCTTCTAAAATTAACGGTTCAAAAGTTACGGAGGTAGTATAGTATAATTGGTCCAAAAAAGGCCTAACCCAGACATCAAAAATAATAGTTTTCCTCCAAGATTAAATTGTTCTATATGGTCCACATATGGTTCAGTAAAAAGTTACACCATTTTGAGCGTCCGGTTTGGGGGGGGGGGGAGATGGAGGAGAAGTCGGTAAATTAGTAGTTTTTTTAAAGTTTTTGACAATATTTATAAAACTATGCTTTAGCGTTAACAATATTCATTCTATACAAAAATGTTCTACATGAAATTTGAAACAAAAAAGGTCCTATACATAATTGTTATAAAATCAACAGTTCCAGAGTTACGGAGAATGAAAAGTGGAGGTTTTCGATACTTTTAATATTTTTTGGGCAATTGATGATGATTTTGGGTGGTGGGG
Source organism: Diabrotica virgifera virgifera (assembly GCF_917563875.1). Classification (NCBI taxonomy): domain Eukaryota; kingdom Metazoa; phylum Arthropoda; class Insecta; order Coleoptera; family Chrysomelidae; genus Diabrotica; species Diabrotica virgifera. Next base: position 80,681,232 of record NC_065447.1, read on the forward strand.
ACGTTTCTTCAACAGCTTATCATTAACATACCATCGGCCACTGAAATAGCAAATTTAATTTATAAAACCCAATCTTGTTAAAGAACATCGGTAGGAAATTGCCCAAAAAATATAAAAAGTATCGAAAACCTCCACTTTTCACCCTCCGTAACTCTGGAACCGTTAATTTTATAACAATTATGTATAGGACCTTTTTTGTTTTAAATTTTATGTAGAACATTTTTGTATAGAAAATTGTTTACGCTAAAGCATACTTTTAGAAATGTTGACGAAAAACGTAAAAAACTACTAATCTACCGAATTCTCCCCCATCTCCCCCCAAACCGGATGCTCAAAATGGTGTAACTTTTTACTGAACAATTTGTGGACCATATAGAACAATTTGGCGTTGAAGGAAAACTTTTACTTTGGATGTTTAGGTTAGGCCTTTTTTTGGACCAATTATACTATACTACCTCCGTAACTTTGAAACCGTTCATTTTAGAAGGATTATGCATAGGATCTTTTTTATTTCAAATTCAATGTGGAATATTTTTGTATAGAAGGTTGTTTATGCTAAATCGTATAGTTTTAGAAATATTTACGAAAAACCTAATCAACTACGAATTTACTGATTTCTCCCCCCTCTCCCCCCCCAAACCCGACGCTCAAAATGGTGTGACTTTTTTCTGAACATTATGTGGACCATATAGAACAATTTGGTGTTGGAGGATAACTTTCACTTTGGATGTCTGAGTTTGGGTCTAGTTATACCATACTAAAAAGGGTGATTTATTTTTGGGATATAAAGTTATAAGTAAATATATAACCATTTTTCTTAAAAGTTATAACACAAAAGTGAACAGTATGTTCTGATAGAAGGATACTTTCTTAGTTGTAACTTTTTTTTTGATGATTCATCATAAAAAAGAAGCAATATAATGTGCGTAAAAAGTAGTTTTGGGAAATGTAACCATATTCTCCATAGTTATTTTGTTATAGGTATGTGAATTATCTTTTTTTGCATTGAGTAAATTATTATAAATTAAACTGTAGTATTATTTAAGGATTAATTTAATTTAACAACAAATTCTTGTTGTCTTTAATAAAGAAACGCAAAGTTTTCCTGAGTACTATTTATTAAGTTTTCACAAAAATTTGTAAAGAAAAACAATTATTACTAATAGTATTGCTTTATGTTTCATTTTGTGTTGTATAAGGTATAATACGAACTATTTAATTCGTTTTTTAAATGTTTTATTAATAAGTTTTATTAAATCATAATTCATATAATGACATTTTTAATAATGCTTTAATAATATAATTCCTAAAATGTAACTTTATAAGCAAACATAGTGTATTAAGAAGATAATAATTGTTTATTCAAGAAGGTTATATTTAAGTTTTTTTTCTAAACCTGATACCTTAAAAAAGAAAATTTTTGTCACAGCGATAAAAAGATCAGAAATTTATCATACTCAATCATTAAATCCTATAATATCAATAAACAATGCACAAAATAAATGAAATAAACTAATATGAATCTTAAAACCTTTCTACCAAAAAAGTGAAAATTCTTAGTTATAACCCTCTTCTTCTAAATGAACAATGTATTTAACTTACCTTGTCTTAATCTGACGATTTAGAGTTTTTCTAAGGATAGATTTTTTTACGGACTGCTCCCAATGTACGCCCCTGTATTAAGAGTCTGTATAGGGTACGGGTACATTTACAGGATACGAGGTTTCCCTTCATGTGATTTTCTGAGTCGCTCGAGTAACTGCTACTGAGTAACTACTCATGATACATTCAACACAAAAATGAATACAATTAATTTTAAAACACCAATGAATCGTTTTTTTTTTGTTTTCGTAGATGGTGCCTTAATTTCTTGGAGCAGTGATTTGTAAAACTTGAATTGCATCGGAAGGTTACACCTAAAAGGTACAATAAAATTTCTATCAGTTAAAACATATATCAAATCAAATATACGGAATAAGTGACAGGACAAAGTATCTACTATTTTTTAATATATTTGAGCACCATAATTGAAAATTAATTACGATATGTAACTTTACTTAATCCATCCTCTTCGAACAAAGGAGTCAATTTTGTTGTTTATTTTTCATACTTTTCTGGAATAAGGTTTCTTCTTATTATCTCACTTGTATCGTATCTATGCAGTTCTTACGCCAGGTTGCACCAACAAATCTTAAGCTCCAACTTAGCCCAGCTCAGCTTATAGATAGGGCCGCTTTAAGTGGCAGTTACGTTGCACCATAATTTTCGATTCTTATCATCTCAATCCACGTGGTAATCCATTGGGGAAAGCTGAAAATTTATCTAATACTCAATAGTGTAACGTGTATATTTCGTAAGCTGAGCTTAAGGCGCGTCTTAAGCTTAAGATATGTTGGTGCAACCAGGCATTAATGTTTCTTATCGTCTTCATTTCGCAGATTTTATTCTTTTATTAACGTATAAGAGAACGATAGAGATGATACTCTATTAAATGAATTCTTCTTCTTTAAGTGACATCTCCGCGACGGAGGTCGGCAATCATCATAGCTATTCGGATTTTAGAGACGGCTGCTCTGAAAAGTTCATTTGCTGTACATCCGTACCATTCTCTCAGGTTGCGCAGCCATGATTTTCTACGTTTCCCTGTGCTTCTTTTTCCTGGTATCTTTTCCTAAGTAGTATCACTATCCACGTGTAATATGTCCGAGATATTCCAATTTTATTGTTTTGATTGTTGATGTAAGATTTCCATTTCTTTATTCATTCTTCTCAGAATCTCTTTGTTTGTGATGTGTTCTGTCCACGATATTTTCAGTATTGTTCTATACACCCACAACTCGAATGATTCTAGTTTTTTCATTGATTTCGCATTCTAGGTTCAAGCTTCCATTTCATAAAACAAAGTCGAGAAAACGTAGCACCTTGGTAACCTAACTCTTAGCTCTAACCTTAAATCTCCTGTGCAGAGCATTCTTATAATTTTGTTGAAATTTGCTCTAGGTTTTTCCATTCTGATTTTAATTTCCTGAAACTTATGTTTTGAGGAGTTAATCATTTTTCCAAGATACGCATATTTGTCCACTCGTTTGACATTGGTTCCGTTCCGTTTATTAGAAGATTTTAGTTATTTTTTGAGTTTTAGATATTCTTATAAATTTTGTCTTCTGGACGTTATTCTTTTCTATACTTTGATATTCTGGTCACCAACCTCTGAAGATCTTCAATATTTTTGGCTAAGATGACTGTGTCATCCGCATGTCGAATGTTGTTAATGGGAACTCCATTTACCTTTATTGCAGTCGTTTCACTCTGAAGAGAATTTCAAGATGTCTACCGAGTAGTTATTAAAAATAATTGGTGACAATACGCATCCCTGTCTCAACCCACGTCTAATTTAAATTTCCTCTAATAGCTGTTCGTTAACACGTGATCTCTTAACACTTTTTTTCTCTGCTTGTAATGGTCTGATATGATGCTGAGGTCATTGCAGTCAAGCTTCTTTGATTTCAGAAAATTCATAAATTTTTCATGTCGTACTTTTTGGAATACTGTTTTTAATGCGTGTGATCATGATACTATAAATAACAAGATAATAGATAATATATTGCACATCCTGAAGTCGTGACGTAACTGGAGACCGGCATGTTCGTAATGGTTCGTAATCATTCGTAATGTCCGATTAGTTTGAATTGCTCGCAGTTTAAGCTAAGTGTATTTTATATTTTATTTATGTCAGTTATTTTGACAGGAATCTCGACACTAAATTTTTTTCGAATACATTGAAGTTTTAATGTTATGTTGCTAATTGAATAATTTCATCACAGAATGCATACAAATCCCATTTAATTTTAACAAGAGTTCAAATTCAACTTCCGGTCTCCAGTTACGTCATCATGCGCGATCTCGGACGGATTTAAGCTACGGGAAGATACTATCTCGTTATTTATAGTATCATTCGTGTGATATAAACTTCTCTAAATTTAGTTTTAGGTGCAGCATATTACTCACTAGCAGCTATCATACGTAGCGGTCGATACGCATTTCAAAGACACATAAGAGGTTATGTAGTTCCTGCAACCCAAGGTAGATGGTGATTTTGTATTCTGTCCACTCCTAAATGGAAAAATAAGAGTCTTAAATTTCTATATTCCGGTTTATTACTTACTTATACATGATGAGCCTCAAAATTAAGTGCACAAATAATTTTTGTCTCAATCATTTATAAGACCATGGACTACAAAGGGAGTGATGCAATGATACAACATGGCATAAGCGATGACTTAACTCATTTTTTCTTCCTGTTAGCCTTCTATCGTAAATTTTTGGACATGGGCCTCTCCATCGATCTCTATCCTGAGTAACATACTTTCAATTTGTTCCGGCTATTTACTTGATGTCATTTACCCATCTCACCCTTGCTTGGCGGTCTTCCTATTGGTCTTCTACCTATAAGGTAGATGGAGGTACAATGTACATTCATCGTCAATATGAACCTGAAGTAGAAGTAGTACCAGCAATTCATTTTTATCTGTTTGTTCTTTGTCTAGTGTATGTTATATGTTATGCCACTCCAAATTACACAAATGTTTATGATATTCAAGGATACCTTCCTGTTTTGACGAAATGCCCCTGAAGATGCTCTAGGAGCGAAATACTTGGGCAAAATTTAATAAATTCAGTGCTCGATATCTGCCTTTTATTTCCGTAAATTTCATATTAACTATTGCCACAACACAGAGATATACAGCTGTTTATATACAACAACATACCGTTTTAATTCACGTCAATCTATATCAAAGATCATCGAGGTCGAATTATTCATTTAAGGAGGAAATATTTTCTGCTAAACTTGTAATAATAAACAAATAAATAGTAAATTGTTTTTGTCAGTTTTGCTCATAAACTATTTAGTTTATACGTAGTTTTTTTAGTAATTAGACATTTATCATGTAATCTGAGCGTACTAGAGTCGCTCATAACACTTATAAAGAATAATAAGACAATAGTATTTTGCAAATTTTTTTAATACCTATGTATATCGTTAATGATGCCTTTTATAGGATTTTTTGGAAAAATACCTACGCCTTAAACTGTAGTGAACTTAGAATTGTAGTCTTAAAAACATAATGTTTTAGAAAATTGAAGTATATTATGTAAATATAAAAACATTGTTTTGCAATCAACTATTCTAAATGGGAAATAAGTCACAATTTAACTGAAAAATTATTTTATTATCGTTTCGACGTCCAAATCGAATGTCGTTGTCAAAATACAAAATAATAATAAATTAAACAAAAATGTTGTTTACATCGGCAATTCAGACATATATTATTTTAAAGTAGAAGATTTTAAAATGATATTGCCAATATTTATGAGTTGCGTTCCTGGGACGACTTTACTGAAAGATAATTCATTCGATTACATGAAATCAACCCCAACTCAAGAATATCCGTCACAAAAAAATCATAACATGTGATCTGTCTTTAAAAAGACAACCGCATGCAACGGTGAAAGTAAAATTCTCGCGCTGGAGATTCTATAGTAAATCACAAGGGAAAACCAGGAAAAAACCTCATGATACTATCCCGACATCGTAAGTATTTGGTTTTACATTCTTAGTTTACTCTAAAAACTAATACCAAATTCTGACTTTAATGTATTATGTTATTTTAAATTATAACTGATATTAATAATATGTACATATATATATATATATATATATATATATATATATATATATATATATATATATATATATATATATATATATATATATAAATAATAATAAAATATAAAATATGCACTAAGTCGATATTTTATTGACTTATTAATCGTGGTATTTTCTTTCTATTGACTTCCTCTTTTAGTATGGGTAACCATATACTACTGCATTCTACCGAGGAATTTGCTACACAATTGGTTTCATTTAGCATAATTAGAGCCTCTTCTTTGATTTTTCTCATTTTACTATCTGTTTCTTTCAGGACTATACTTGAATCTCTCCACTGAACTCTATGTTCATTATCCCATGCGTGTTGACATAAATAAGGACTATCCGAGAAACTTAAAACAATAGGAATTAAATTCACCATTTCAACAACAAGCACATTGAGATCTATTCTATCTAAAACTAAACCTAACAATGAACAAGAAAGAACAAAGAATTGTATTTTTTATTAAATTACTTGTGAATGCGAACAATATCAAGACCATTAAAAGTTAGAATAAGTGAACATCAGTCTTATAATTAAAAATAGAGAATTTGATAGATCGATAATATATTATATAGAAAAAACGTCACAGTTGACAGTTTTTAATTTTTGCTAAAAAAACCTCATCAAACCTAATTTAGTTTGAAAACAGTTGTTAATTCTTGTTAATTTTTTATTTATCGTTGATAAGAAGTCGAGGTCCGCTGGGATGAACAGCCTCGGCTTCTTTTCGCAGTGAATATCTGTTGTGAATTTTGTTGTGTTTGACATTTGATTTTTTGGAAGAAAACTTAAAATAGACAAATCTGTGATTATCGTTCGAGGTGAACGGACGACTTTTGAAACTCATCCAAAGGGTAAGGGCCAAAACTATCTATATTTCCCTGTTAATTTCTAATTTGCATCGACTGGCTTAGATTTTAAATTCGTCAATCTGCCGCATAAGATGGAGGAAGAAGTTCCTCCCGATCCTCCTCCACCACCTGACCCTCCTAATAAAATCAACCAACATGAATGTCAATCTCAACCTCCAATTATTCAGAAAAGTCTTAAAGGAAAAAAACAAATACTATATTCGGAGACCGACATAGGTCCTTATGAAGTATTTGTCCAGGGTCAGGATAAAAATATTGGAGATTACCACGTGTTAAGTATAGCTAAATCTATTTCTGTTTTAAAAATTAAAGACATCACGAAAATCAGTAGAAAAGGTAAAAACAGGATAGGGGTATTATTTGCCACTAGAAAAGCAGCCAACGATTTCGTTGTGAGGAAAGATTGGGAAGCCCTAGAGTATGACGTGTTCATTCCATTTCATCAGATTTCTTGTAGGGGTATAGTAAGGGGAGTTAATAAAAGATTCACAGAGGAAGAAATAAAGGAGGCATCAGAAACCAACTTGGCTTTATGTAAGATATTAAGTGTAAAGCGAATGAACCGGAGAGTACAAGTGGATTCAAAGGTTGAATTTGTCTCCACGGGAACTATTAGCATAACTTTTTCAGGAAAAACTATTCCTAAAGAAATTTCCATATATCAACTACCAATGAGGGTCACACCATTCATCAGCCCTGTTCTTCAATGTGGAAATTGCTTACTTTATGGCCATTCTACGAACCAATGTAGAGGAAAAAAGAAATGTGCTAGATGCGGAACTTCTCATGAGGATTCTTCATCTAATACGTGTACAAAATATTGCATTTTCTGCAAATCTTCTGACCATGAATCAAGTAGTCGTAATTGTAGAGAGAGAGAGTCAGACAAAAAGATATTAAGGATCTAATGTCCTTTTCTAATCTATCTTTCTATGAGGCAAGTCAGCAGGTTCCTAGGATCCATAATATTTCATCTTTAAACATAAACGATTTCCCCCCCTTACATAGCGATCAGAATAATTCTAATGGCATCTTACCACAGGAGAGGAGGTCTGCAGCCTCAGCTCAATATTCAAAACCTTTTAGTCAAGTCACTCAATCTCCACCAAAAAGAAGAAGACCTTCAATACAAGAAAATACAGGTTATGATAAAATCTCCCACCAAAGACTACTTATTAATCCATCAGGTAGAAGAATAAATGAGCCCTCGACTTCAAAATTCAATCCTGCTCACTCTGATTCTCAAATCACTAACTCACAATTTTTATCCCAACTTCATTTGGATTTCAATCAGGCCATGTATATGCTGAACCAATCTCACAGGGAGCTCGTCATGACCTTCATTGGGGACTTAATAAACTCAAAATCATACTCCATTCCTTACAATATGGCAGATCTAAAGACTAGCATAAACAAAAGTGTATCACCTTTCAATACAAATGTAAACCAGGGTCGGAGGGGAATAGAGGATCTCGAGCCTGAGGATTCGAGATCTTTTGACTCCTTGGTCTAGCAAACATACTCTTTATAATGAATCCTAACACTCCGATAACTATTATTCAGTGGAATATACGTTCGTATAACACTAATTCTGACAATCTAAAAATCCTTATAAAAAACCTTAACCCAGATATAATCCATATTAGCGAATCTTGGCTCTCAAACCAACATGTTATAAGATGTAGAGGGTATCAAATAATCAGAAAAGATCGAGAGGATGGCTATGGCGGATTAATTACTCTTATCAAAAACAATATTGATTATAGGGAAATTCAAATTGCCAATCCAGGCTTCAATCATGATGTCCAATTCCAACTCACATTTCTCCCTAACTTTAATTTGAATATTCTTAATATATACTGTCCACAAGACAACTCTATCTCCAAATCCAACTGGTTTTCCCTTGTTAAATTACTTAATAAGCCATTTTTAATCATGGGTGATCTAAATTGTAATCATAAGGCATGGGGTAGTTCTAGAGACAGTCACAATGGTAGGATTATTTTTGATTCTTTGAAGGAACTTGAGCTAGTATTTCTCAATGATGGGTCCCCAACTAGACTGGTGGCCCCAGGAGGCAGTAAGTCGGTAGTAGATCTAACAATGGCATCAGTCGATGTGGCAGCCAGTGTGGGCAAGTGGTCCACTATTTCAGATACTGGAACTAGTGACCACTTCCCCATAATATGTCAGATAGGTGTATGTCCTCAATCTCCCCCGCATTCATGTAAAAGAAGAAATCTAAAGAAAGCTGATTGGTCTACTTATCATAACAATTTAAACAGCATTTTCTTAGCTTCTCCCAGGGAAGATTACGAATTTTTTACTAACTCCATATCATCGGTAGCTGATGAAACAATACCTTGGCTTCACCCTCCTAATAATTCCAAATACCACATTCCATGGTGGGATGACTCATGTGCTGAAGTCGTCTCTGCGAGAGTGTCTGCCTTAAAAAAATTTAAAAATATCCCCTCAATGGAAAACTATATCGAGGCTAAAAAGAATATAGCCAAATCAAGAAAATTCCTAAAATCAAAACGTAAAAATAGTTTCAGACTATTTTGCAGTAAATTAAATAGAAACACTCCTCTAAAAGTTGTGTGGGAGAAAATTAATAAGGTATCGGCTTCGAAACCTTCAATATATACACAATTGCCCTCTACTCCTATATCCCAGGAAATTCTATGTTGCTTAACCCCCCTTTCCGCTATCAATAAAGTATTGGTTAGATCTCCTCAAGCCCTAGAACCGCCATTTGCTCTCGACGAGTATCAGAACTCCCTCTCAATTAAATCTGACTCGGCTCCTGGTTTGGATCAGATTTCCTACTCAATGTTAAAAAATCTTCCCGTTGTTGGATCTTTGTTATTAATTCAACTTTTCAATGAAAGTCTTAGAACGGGTATAGTTCCTGTTCAGTGGAAACAATCAGTAATTTTACCTATAATCAAAAAAGATAAAGATTGTAATAATCCGTTAAACTTTAGACCAATAGCTCTTTCTTCATGTGTAGGCAAAATGCTCGAAACTCTTATAAAGAATAGAATAGAGTGGATTGTGGAACATAATAAGATTTTTAATCCACTACAACTAGGATTTAGAAGGGGTAGAGGTTGTACGGAATGCCTTACATACCTCACCTCAACAATTCAAATAGGCTTCGCTCAAAATCAATACACTATTGGCATATTTCTAGATATCTCTTCTGCTTATGATAATGTCAATATATCACTCTTGTATTCCAAATTATTAAAGTATAACATTCCAACCCAACTGGCTAATTTGATTTTCTGCCTTCTAAATGATAGAGAGCTATTTGTCAAAGACAAACTGGGACAAACCCATGGCCCAAGAAAATCAAGTCTGGGACTACCCCAAGGTTCCCCATTAAGCCCTATCCTCTTCAACCTATATTGTCTTTCCCTGTATAATTTAATCCCCTCTTCATGCAAACTAATTCAGTATGCAGACGATTTGGTTCTTCTGATTAGAGGGAGTGATATTAATGAATTGGTAATTAATGTAAATAAATTATTGATTCAGATGGAATCATGGTTGCTAGACAACAATTTAAATCTGTCTAAGAACAAATCTTCTGCAATATTATTTACAAAAGGAAACACAAAAATCTCTCCCCCTAACGTAATATTTTGTAACCAGAATATTGGTTGGGTGGATTCAGTCAAATACCTGGGGGTAAATATTCAAAAAAACTTAAAGTGGAATTCATATGTAAACTCAATAGAACTAAAAGTAAATCGTGGCCTGAATGTGATGAGAGCTCTTTGTGGGACTTATTGGGGAAGTGATCCAAAAACCTTACAAATTGTACACAATGGTCTGATTCAGAGCCATCTGGACTATGGCTGCCAGGTAATTTTCGATTGTCCAACTTCCTTAATTAAAAGATTGGAGAAACTAAAATACAAAAGTATCCGAATTATAACTGGATGCATGAAATCTACCCCAATTCATGCTCTCTTAAGTGAAAGTGGTCAGATCTCGCTTAAATCTAGATGGGAATGGCTTAGCTCTAAATTTATATTAAAAAATTTAATGTTAATTGGCAACCCAATTATTTCCGCTCTCGACCTGTTAGACTTGGCAATTCAAAGGAACCAAAATCATTGGAAAAACAGAAGTATTCCATTTCTAGTGCTTTTAAAAAACAAATTTAAAAGTACTTATCCCAACTTATATTTAAGTGACTTATACCCATGCCATAACTTTGAACTAGACCATCAATTATCAACAATTCCAATCATAAATATCCAATCTAATCGTTCAGATGAACTTGCCTCAGTTCAACTCCAAAAAATAATTCTAAATAAACCTAGTCACACCAAATTCTTCACGGACGGCTCGGTTGATGATGAAGGATCAGCAGGCTTTGGTGTCTTTAGCCGAGAGATCAACTATTCTTATACCAGTAAACTACCTAAGTATACCCAAATATGTACGGCTGAGATTGTCGCAATTAATCATGCCCTCCAAATTATTTTGAAAAATGGGATTAAACAAGCAATCATCTGCTCGGACTCTAAAAGTGCCTTACAGAAAATAGGCAGATCAACCTATTCTATGGAAACAGAACATTCATCGTTCATGACCAAGAGAGGCATCATTGAAGCGAAAGAAAATAACGTTAATATTAGTCTGGCATGGATTCCAGGACACTCGAATATTAAAGGGAACATGGTGGCTGATAAACTAGCTAATATAGGTAGAACCTTAAATGTAGCTGCTGGTATCACTCTTCACTATTCCAACTTTCTACCAGACATCAAGCATTCCATCTGGAATCGGTGGAAGCAAGAATGGCAGGGGAAAAATCGAAATAATTCATTTTACTCTAAAATTGTAGGTCAGATAGATAAACTTTCCTGGTACCACAATTTTGCATACCAAGACAGAAGACATATAACCACCATTATTAGAATGAGGACAGGTCATTGTGCTACTCCAGTTCACCTATTCAGGATAGGAGTAAAAGATGACCCATATTGTGACTGTGGCCGAGTTGGGTCCTTAAATCATCTGATTTTTGAGTGCCCTATAAATATGTCACCCAATTTTGACCTATATAAAGAATTAGCCAAGACAAATATCCCTACTCCCATTGAAATTTGCCTACTTATGTCCAACCTTAATCCACGTAGGATTAACCTGATCCTTAAATTCCTTAACTTAGCCAAACTTAATTTATAAATTAATCAATTCCCAAATTTGAATTAAAAAAATTAAGAAGATAAAGACATAAAAAGATTTGGACCTCCAAATGATAAAAGTCTTAACCCTTATGGTATAATATTGCCTTTCCTGTAGGGACTGTCTGGCCCTATACGAAGATGTTCCTGCTAATATATATTTAAAAAAATTGAGACTTTAACATATTATATATTTGGAAATATTCGACTGCCCAGAGCAAGACAAGAGTATTTCCCTGGTGTAAGCTGGGCGAATTATCCCGAGGGATATAACCCAATAAAGGAAGAAGAAGAAGAAGAAGAATTTGATAGATCCCAAATATGTCAACACGCACAGGACAATGCACATAGGGTTCAGTGGAAAGATTCAAGTATTCTCCTTCTCATAGGCATCTTTCAGTGCGTCACAGTTTTTCGATTTCTTTCTAACTTATTAAGTTGGAAGTGACAGAAAAAAAGGTACGTCCGTGATTAAAATCATTTATAACATTTATTCTAGTTAGGCAATCCAAACCACGTGACTATTTTGACGTTTAAGTGACGGTCGTATGGCATGCAATCATGCCCCGCTAACTCTAATAAAAAACATGTAATCGTATTTATTTTCCTTCCGTTTAGTCAGAGGCGCTGATGTCGGAATTGTGATTGGTGGAACATGACTTTTGACAAATCCTGCGCTATCTGTGAATCTGTAATCTGTGTTCGTGTTCGTTCGTTCGTTGTCGTTCACTTATTTTATATGGTCGGTTATGTGATGTGTTTGGTGTTTGTGTTTAGTTTGTGTCACCATAAAAAGCTGATATTCAGTCGTGTTTTTTGATATTTTTGTTATTTCATAATCGAGTACCTTTTTAAAGGTAAGCTTTTTTGATTGTAGGTACTGTTTATCCAACAGTTTTAAAATACACATTTTATTTCGCGTTTTGTTGTTGGGTCTAATGGCCGATCAGCTGTTGTGTGCAGCCGATAAATTCAACAAATAAACATATATTTAATCGAAATTAAATACTCATATTTCTATGTAAAATGTCACATTATTGTATAAATAAATAATTAAGAAACAAAAGTTGTTTGTGTTTTACCTTTATTGTCCACTTGAATAACATAATATTAAATATTGGAAATACCCTATGGAGGCTATGGTGTACCTAGCGTGGAGGCTAGATAACGCTACCCTTCCTATCCAATCAACAGCAAGAACGTTTAAAATTTCACACCTATCATGTCGAAGCTACAGACCACTTATGTGGAGGCCAGATTTGTAGTATCCTTCCAATTTTCCAGGTGCTGAAATACGTGACATATTTTTTGAAGGGTAAGATCGCATTCTACCAAATCACACAACACTTTTTTCTATGCATGCAATCGATTTTGCTGTGGTAGGGGAGCAAAGTATGCTAAATGTGCAGTCACTCGAGCGTTATGAGGACCTATTGGGTTGTAAAGAGTAGGTCCTAAAACCAAAAAAAGTTAAGTAAAGTTTTCCATTTTAGTGGGCGCTTGCCATTTTTTAATTTAATTTTCCATTTCCAACAATGGTTTTTTCCGATTAGAACGCCATCTATGCATAATTCGAAAAAATGTTTCGAATAAAAGTTACTTATTTTTTCGTAGGGAATCCAAATCTGCAATAAAAAATGGGGGCTCCTATTTAAGATTTTAAAGTAACCCCCCACCCCACCCCCATAGGGGGTCGTGTTTGATGCCGTTCGATAGATTTTTCAAAAATATTAAATAAGTGTATTTAACAGTTTTTCGATCTGATGTTCATTTCGCGAAATATCACGAGATTCGTATTTAAAATATTAAATTTACCCCCCACCCCTCTCCGTGGGAAGTCGTGTTTGGTTTCATTCAATAGATTTTAAAAAAATATTGAGCACATATTTTTTAGTTTTTTGATCTGTCATTCATTTCACGAAATATTCGCTTATTTCTTGTGAAACTTTGGGACTCACCCATTTGCTTACGCCCGGCTCAAATCGTCAGATTTTTTAAATATACACTCTTTTGCATGTACTTCACTTACCTTATCTTAATCTGACAATTTCGAGTTTTTTTAAGGATAGATTTTTTTTTCGGTCCCTCCTTAACGAACTCCCCTGCTTTAAGAGCCACTATATGGTAGAGGTACATCTGCAGGGCACCAGGTTTCTCCCCATATGATAATCTGACGCGCTCGAGTAACTGCAAAAATCCCCGCTTGGGCTCCCCTACCACTGGTTTACTTGCCTTGTTGCCCTTGTGTTTTTCGTTGTAGAGTTGGTGTTAAAATTGTTTTATTTAGTTACTTGTACCCTTTGAAAAACTGTCTTTTTCAAGACAACATTGCAATATTATTTGTAAGAGTCGGACTTTTGTTTTTATTACAAATATGGCTTTAAAAGAAAGTTCGTATTTGGACCAACTAAGAATAAGCTCTCCTGAAGCCGCAGATAGATATTTGGACAAAATCAAACAACTTAACTGTGATCCATATGCTCTAAGTGAAGTCGATTTTGATTATGGACTTACCTATGTGCCACCAATAGCTTCCATGGACATTCTGCCCTATATTGTTTTTACTCACAGCTTTTATACCCATGAACAAATGAGAGCTTATAAAAGTTTAGCAGCTTACAAATATTTCAAGTCTGGCTTTGTAGAAAAAGTGGGTTTTAAAGTTATTAATGATCTGGTGCTTTTAATAGGCAAGGTAAGTAATAGTACCTGTATTTCAAATTTTTTAAGAAAAAATACCTGATTTGTTAACACTTGGTTAATAATCAATATTAAAGAGATTACTTTTTAGTATTAGCGTTTAATATAATTGATTGCCTTGATAATTGATTTAATTTTTTTGTTTCAGGTGCAGCATTCAATGAGAGCTAGAGAAACCAAATTAAGAGTTTGGATTTTCGCTGAAACAGGTGGCAGTATTTGTACTGCGCATTGTACTTGCATGGCAGGTCTTGGGGAAGTATGCAGCCATGTTACAGCAGTTTTGTACGCTGCAGAGCATGCAGCATATTTGAAGCAGCAGAAAAATGAAAAGAATGTAGCATGTACAGATGTCAAATCAACTTGGCCAGTTCCAACGCAAAGTGGTACACATCCAATAGAAGCTGCTTCATTGAAAAGTGATTGAAGAAAAAAATTATAAGGAAATTCCTCCAATGGATGATAGCGAAATGTTGGGCTTGCTGCAAGAATTGAAAAATTCCAATTGTGACGCTGTTTTGATGAGGCATGTAGAGCCATTTGCGTCACAACTGTCTGATGAAAATAATGAAAAAGTAAGTCTACCAGTCCTTTTTAATGTGTACCATAAAAAATATGAAAAAATGCCTCTAGATGATCTCATTCAACTAGGTATGAAATGTAAAATGGAGGTAACCCAGAATATACGAAGAGAAATAGAAGATAAGACACAGGACCAAAGGAAATGTGCAGAGTGGTATAGACAAAGGACTGGTAGAGTAACAGCTTCAATTTTTAAAGATGTCTGTAGAACGAATGTGGAGAAACCATCCTTCTCTTTGATCAAATCAATATGTTACCCTCGCAAAATTTCTACAAGGGCGATAAGATGGGGGATAAATCACGAACAGATGGCAATTGATGCTTATAAGAAAGAAACTAGCAGGAATCATAGAGACTTTATAGTGAATACAATTGGCTTGGTAGTGAGCATGAAATGGCCTCAGTTAGATGCCTCACCTGATGGATTCGTGTATTGCGACTGTTGTGCTGCGGGTACCTTAGAAGTAAAGTGTCCATTTTCTCTTCGAGAAAATGGAAATTTACAGGAGTATGCAAGTCGAAAGGACTCCTGTCTTGAATGTGATAAAACTGGTCCAGTAAAAATGAATAAAAAACATACATAAGTACTATTACCAGGTGCAAGCACAAATATTTATTTGTAAACTTAATTATTGTAACTTTGTTGTCTGGTGTCCTAATTTTATATTTATCGAAAGAGTTTTACCAGACATAAAATTTTGGGAAGAAATTAAAGATAAAGTCCTAAATTTTCATGCAAAAGTAATTATGCCTGAACTTTTAGGACGTTATTACACTTCAAGAGTGCCAGGTGGCAATATAACAAAGTGGTGTTTTTGCAATAATGTCGATGATGGCCAACATATGGTTCAATGCTCATATCGCACCCTCAGTGCAAGACTGCAGTAACTCAAAATTTTATGAAAATGAAGTAATAATGGAATTTGATTGTAAACATGCATATCTATCCCCTGTAAAACTTTAGTAACTTTCAAATGCTTAATGGGCTAAATATTACAACAACATCAGTTTAACTATTTTGCGTTTTTGCACGGAACATTGCAACGGATTCGATAACAAGCAATGAAAAAAGTAAGATATTTGTTATTTTAATATCTATATCTGTGGTGTTTAATTTTAATATACAGAGCGCCTACGTAATCCATTAACGGCTGAGACAATAAACAAAGATTTTCGGGACCAAAATCTATTCATGTAAATTTTATGTCCTTTGTGTAATATTATATTTATTTTCCATAAGTATTTAAAAGGAAAAACAGTTATCTTAAAACTTGTTATTGACAATACTGGGAGGTCAAAAATATCTATTCTCAGAAAACTTACCAAAGAACAGCCAAAAATTCAAATGGCAAAAAAAAGATTTGGTATAGGGGAATACGGGGCGGAATGGACCGGCGGGGCAGAACGAGATTTGTATTTTTTGAAGTGTGTATTATGCTGCCATCTACGATATTTGGTAGTAAGCTACGCTCCGATGAGTAGTTCTGATCTGGTAGTCGCCATTGTTCACTGCGAAGCTAAGGTGGTATTTATAACGTATTTGTGAATTTCAGTTGTTTTGTTGCATATTTTGTCCATTTCAGATTTGAAGGTAGGTGGTTAACTTTTTCTTATTGCTTATTCAGCATTATGTACTATTGAAATAGACATTTTAGCTTGCTGTGAACCCCCATAGTTCTTTAAAATATTGCTATATAACCTCGCAAAACTTTGAAATTCAAAATAACGAACTTCGGGGCAGAACGGTACGGGGCAGAATGAGACATGTCTCATTCCGCCCCGCTTTATCTTTTGTTGCTTAAGAAAAAAACTACCTTCAAGTTTTCTTGTTACAGATGGTGCAAAACTATGTTAGAAAAACAGAGAGACAAAGTTGGCCTATAGATTCTATGGAACAGGCAATATCCGCAGTAATTGACGGTAATACAAGTTTAGACAAAGCCTCGTCTCACGGAATGGGACGTTTCGATGCCGCCGGTTCATCGCCAGTCCATTTCATCGCAGTCATATCTCGCATTTCCTAGAATTCCTAATTAATACTAAAAATAACTAATAATTGTAACTGTCGAAAATTCGGAAATATATCAGATAGCGATTAATCGACTGGCGATGAATCGGTCGGCATCAGCATCGAACTGGCGGCATCGAAACGGCGGCGATGAAACGTCCTAGACCCCTCGTCTCAATATGGTGTACCAAAATCAACATTGGCTCGATATGTGAAGAAAAAGCGGGATAGTCCGGAATTTCGCATTAACAAACAGTCAGGAAAATTTACGTGTATTTTCAATGAACAGCAGGAGTTAGCAATTGCTAATTACGTTAAAAACATAGAAAAAAGATTGTTTGGATTATCCATGAAAGATTTACGCAGGCTAGCGTATCAGCTAGCACACCGCAATGGAATCGTTCATAATTTTAACCAAATTAATCAAACAGCAGGACAAGACTGGATTAATGGCTTTTTGAAGAGACATCCCGATTTAAGTGTAAGAAAACCTGAGGCAACCTCTGGAGCTCGTGCGATGGGCTTTAATCGGGTAGCTGTAGCACAATTCCAAACTCTTCTAAAAGAATGCATTGATAAATATAAACTGAATTCTGATCGTATCTTTAATTGTGATGAGACCGGCATTAGCGTGAATCCAAAAGGACATTCCAAAATCATAGCAACGAAAGGGAAACGGCAGGTAGGCACGCTAACATCATCTGAGAGAGGTGAAACTGTGACTGTGGAGTTGTGTTTTTCTGCCAGTGGATCTTACATGGCCCCGATGTTAACTTTCCCCAGGAAACGGAAGCAGCAAGAGTTCGAGTTGGGTTTGCCACCTGGAGGTTGGGCAGATGTCTCCGACTCGGGATGGATTACAACCGAAACGTTTGTCAGTTGGTTTAAAAAATTTATATATTTTTCTAAGGCCACAAAAGATGCTCCTGTTTTGCTTCTGTTCGACGGACATTCGACACATACGAAGAACATTGAACTCATTTATCTTGCTCGAGATAACGGAGTTATATTGCTCTGCTTTCCTCCCCACTGTTCAGCCCCGTCTTCAGCCTTTAGATGTTTCACTGATGAGGCCTATTAGTATTTATTATGAAGAGGAAGTGCGAAGACGGTTAAGATCAAACCCTGAAAAAGTAGTGACTTTATTTCAGATTGCATCGTTGTTTGGAACTGCATTTATTAATGCAGCTACAATGAAAACAGCACTGAACGGCTTCAAGAAAACAGCAATTTGGCCTCTAGATGTTAATGCATTTACTGAAGACGATTTCCTTCCATCTGCACCAACAGATATTCAAATAGAAATAGATGATAATTTGGAGCCCAGAAATGCCAATGATTTGTCAACGACAAATGAAGTAGCCGAGGAGGAACAAATTAGTCAAAATGATGCCACCACTGAACTCATCGGAACAAACTCTAAAACACCAGCATCTAACGGTGAACACCTACCCGTTCTTCCTCAGTGTTCATGGATGCCAGATCCTGTTCAAATTCCTTCAGCTACAAGTAACCTAACGTCATTTCCGACTGCTTCTCCTCAACATGTTCTACCGATACCGAAAGTGGAACAGAACAAGAAAAGAACTTCTCGAAAAAAAAGGAAAAACAGCAATTCTGATATTATCGCCATATTTCGAAGAGTTGAAAAAGGCCAAGGAAGAAACAAAAACTAAGGCGGCTAAAAAAGTAGAGCGAGTAAAAAGAAAAGTCAGCTTCAGTAAAGACGGAAGTAAAGCCACTAAAGAGAAAGTGGTTAAAAAGAAGAGAGTGTTGTTAAATAAAGGTCTGAAAGACAAGACAAGAGACTCTGATTCCAGTGACACTGAAGATGATGCCGAGTGTTTATACTGCCAAGACTTCTATTCAACTTCCAATAAAGGATGGGTAGCATGCTCATCGTCCTACAGTTGGGCACATAATTCTTGTGCAGACGTAGATAGTGAGGATGATGAATCAGTTTTCATCTGTGAATTATGTGTAAATTAAAAATTGTGTTAGGCGTAATATTAATAAAAGTTATTTCCCACTAATTATACTTTTTTCCATGCTTTTCTTATGACTGTATTCATTAAAACCTATTAAAAAATTAAATCCCGTTCTGCCCCACATACGGGGCGGAACGGGAAAAGTGAACTATTTTTCGTATTAAGTAAAATTGTCAACTATCTTTATTTTTTCTAAAGTTTTATTCTATTTAGTATCTTTAAGAATAATTGATTAATTAATTTCTGCACTTTGTTTTCATTTTCAATAAAAACTTGTTGACTAGCCAAGGCATCAACATTAGACGTGCCATTCCGCCCCGTGTTCCCCCTACTTATGCCATTCGGGTATGATACCAGAAGCCAACCATAGTTTTTATAAAAATATTTTGGCACAAGATGATGTACGAGAAGAGGACAACTACGGTAAAACCTGTCAGCAACGGCCACTAAAAATGAAAGGACTATTGGCCGATATAGAAAGGTGGCCGGTAATACCAGTTTTTGTAGTCTAGATATACAGTAAAACCTGTCAATAACGGTCACTAAAAATGACAACTATTGGCCGATATAAAAAGGTGGCCGCTAATACCAGGTTTTGTAGTCCAAAAATTTTGGTTTGGAGAACTTTGAAGCTGGCCGGCTAGTTCAGGTGGCCGGTTTTGACAGGTGGCCGTTAACACAGGTTTTATTGTACATAATTGGTTTGGGTAATTTTTAAACTGGCCGTTAGTACAGGTGGCCGTTGTTGGCAGGTGGCCGGTAACACGGATTTTACTGTAAAAGTAAATGTGTACGCTTTTTACAATTTTCTCCGTGCAAAACTGTTGTAACTTTGAAATTCTAATACTAAATGTGTAGTGATTAACAATTTTTTCCGTGCAAAAGTGTTGTAACTTTGAAATTCCCAATTTTTTTTGCGTTAATATTATTTTATTTAAATTTCTATTTTTGGTTAATGTAATATAGGCTGAAAAGCATGCAAAATCATAATTAAATGTTAATTTTTCTTAAAATTTGTGTCTTATTTCACCGATATTAGCACGAAAATAAACAAAATCGTCTTTATCTCGAAACTTACCTATTTTGACTTACTGCAGTCTTGCACTGAGGGTGCGATATGAGAATTGTAATATTTTCTGGTTCCATATTGGGTGTGTAAATTTATTAGAAAAACCCAAAACTAGGTGGACATGTTCAATATGTAACCAGAAACTATTTCATGATTATGCCACATAAAATTTTAATGGTTCATGTTTCTATTATTTTCATAATCATTATCGAGTCCATTCATTCTCTTCTTCCATTTCGCACTTTCTGCACCATGGTTCATTCACCTTAATTGTCACCATTTCAGTGACCGTTTACATCTCTCGTTTATTGAGGTTCATGAAACTGTTTGAGAGTTTTTTATTAATATTCTTGATTATTTTTTAAACGCTTTTATTTAGTTCAATAGATTGCGTCAAATCTTTGGATGTTAATTTGACTAACTTTTCTTCCATGCAAATGAATGAAAATTTGCAGACATATGCATTCGCGGTGACAATACACGAATAGACAACAAAAAATTTTTGTTTATGTTTATTAATTGTTTAAATAAAAAAAAACGATTTTAATGGAAAAAGGCCTAAATTCTCTTGTTTTTTACAATGTAGAAACTTGAAACTTTTACGGATGGTAGCTAATGATATAACCTATAGATAATTTCACTTTTTACGTTAATTGTTTACGTTATGCGTCATACATAAATAAACAATAAAGTTTTAAATTTTGAACACTCATATATTTGTTTATACAGTACGATGCAAGTGAAAGGAATAAATTCATTATTTCGTAAAAAGGCGACTTGAATCCTGGCATGCTACCTGGGGTACACTTGTACCCCAACCTTGTTTGTAAGTTACACCAATTTGCAGTAGTGGGTGTAGAAAATATGAAAATAAACTTGTGAATAATAATATAATAAAATATTTTTGTATACAAAATAAATTCTTAGCATGTTATCTTAAGATTGTTAAACGCTTTTATTTAGTTCAATAGATTGCGTCAAATCTTTGGATGTTAATTTGACTACCTTTTCTTCCATGCAAATGAATGAAAATTTGCAGACATATGCATTCGTGGGAACAATACACGAATCGACAGCAAAAAAAAATTGTTTATGTTTATTAATCGTTATTTATGTTTATAAATAGAAATTTGAAACTTTTACGGATTGTAGAGTACATAATTTCACTTTTTACGTTAATTGTTTACGTTATGCGTCATAAATAAACAATAGAGTTTTAAATTTTGAACACTCATATATTTGTTTATACAGTACGATGCAAATGAAAGGAATAAATTCGTTATTTCGTAAAAAGGCGACTTTACGGAAAAATCCCGAAAGAGGTCGATTTTTAGTTTTAAATTACGATATTTTGGAATATATGTCATACTAGTGACGTCAACCATCTGGGCGCGATGACGTAATCGATGATTTTTTTAAATGAGAATAGGGGATATGCGATAGCTCATTTGAAAGATCATTCAATTCTTTATTCACTAATATAAAAATTTATATAATTATTTGTACAGGGTGTCCAAAAATAATTTTTTAATTAAATTATTTGACAAAAAAGAAGAATGTATGTAATTTATTTAACTCAGAATACATTTTACAGTTGCCCCAGTGCCGGTTTATGCACTGGGCGCTTGGGGCGGGCGCCCAGGGGCCCGGGCCCCGAAGGGGCCCGTATGGACCCGTTTCTTTTATTAATAAAAGAGAAAGTCCGCTAAATAATCTATTACATATTTTCGGAAATAGAGAAAAACACGACGAAACACCTGCGATTTCGGAATGGTCTGATTTTAAGACTGACGGTTTTATAAAAACTGTGTTAACTTTTAAACCAAAAAATGATTTCTTAGAAAATTGTAAAAAAAAAAGAAAAGAGAGATGGGCTATACGACGCAAGTGTTTATTGTTACCTGATTTTAGATGGACCCACTGGAAACATTTGGCTTAAATATCGCGAAGAAAGTAAATTTCATCTGAACTCTATGGTTAGATACATTAATAACAAGATCATCCTTAATTGGAGTTATAGACGCTGGCTTGAAAGAGCAAGTAGAACGCAAAGCTGACCATTGGATAAACGTTCTAAGAAGAGTTGTTGTCACTACTAAATTACTTGCTTCTCAAAAGGACTAGTTTTCCGTTGATTCAATGAGGATTTAACAAGTTGCCATAGAGGAAATTACTTAAATTTTCTTGTATACATACTAGCCTAAATTTGACAATTTCTTAGCTGAGCATTTACAACGGAATGCGGAGAAATGAAATGGTTCAGTTAGCTATATCTATCACCAAATTTGCAATGAATTCTTGGAAGTGATGAAATCAAAACTTGTAGAAACTTTTGATGCTGTAAATACTTTACTTAAAAACTGGTGATCCATCAAACCGAATTGTGATATGTAATATGTAGTATTATATGAGAGATTTTTAATGACTAGTCAAGAAAAAAAGTGATCTAATTTTTGTCGTATGTATTTTTTAGAAGATATTCTTTGTTTGTCATGTATTGTTTTGTGGAACTTTCTGTTTTTTTATGTTTTTAAATTAATATATTATTATTCTTAAAATATTTTTACGTTTGCTTTTCTTCTTGTTTGTTGTAAAAACATTTTGTATGGATTTTACAATAAACATTTTTGATGCATGTGTTCTCTTGTTAAAAGAACTGGTAACGAATAGCAATTAAGGGGGGCCCCTAAATATCCAGCGCCCAGGGCCCGAAGTTAGGTTAAACCGGCACTGAGTTGCCCGTAAAGAGAAAAAAATGTGTATTTCAGAAATAAACATTGCTTTTCGATTAAATTAAATATTCAAGCCAGCTCCCGCCAGCCACCTGCCTCTTGGAAGTTTTAACATTCAATTTAAGCGAAAAGCAATGATTATTTGTGATATAAACATTTTTGTCTGGTTTCTGACAGCAGTAAAATGTATTTTAATTTAAATTTAATAAGTTACACACATTCTTCTTTTTTTAAACGCTTTTCTTTAGTTCAATAGTTTGCGTCAAATCTTTAGAGGCTAATTTGCCTGCCTTTTCTTCAATGCAAATGAATGAAAATTTGCAGACATATGCACTCGCGGGAACAATACACGAATAGTCAATAAAAAAATTTGTTTATGTTTAATAATTGTTTAAATAAAAAAACGATTTTAATGGAAAATGCTTAAATTCTCTTGTTTTTTACAATGTAGAAATTTGAAATTTTTACGGATTGTAGCTAATGATATGAACTATACATAATTTTACTTTTTACGTTAATTGTTTACGTTATGCTTCACCGACTACTTTTTATGTTTGTACATCATATGCTTCATATACATATTTTAATAAACATGACGATATATTTTAATGTTTGAAAAGTGTAAGACTAAAAAGTAAAAAATAAAAAAATATGAAAAAAAAATTTTTAGGAAACGCTTTTCTTTAGTTCGGAGTGACTAAAATTAAAAATAATAAAAAATCAACTAAAAAGCAAAAAATAAAAAAAATTTAAAAAATCCAACACATTCGTTAAAGAAAAGCGTGGGGCGAAAACGGTTTATTCGATGAAGACGCGCCACGCTTTTCTTTGACGAATGTGTTGGATTTTTTCAATTTTTTTTATTTTTTGCTTTTTAGTTGATTTTTTATTATTTTTAATTTTAGTCACTCGGAACTAAAGAAAAGCGTTTCCTAAAAATTTTTTTTTTCATATTTTTTTATTTTTTTATTTAGTCTAGACTTGAACTTGAGTGGTTCTCCTTTTCTTTTGATGATTCTTTATCAGCCATTTCTGAACCTCATTTTTCGTAGCATCATTAGTGATGTCACAGAAAGGTTCTGGACCTTCAAAAGTTTCCCTCGAGCCATGTTTACTCCATATATACATACAAAAGTACAGTGTACCATAGTATACATATACTTTTAAGAGGAAATTTTGAAACTTCGTTTCCTTAATATTTTTATAATTCATTCTACGGTTGATATAGGTCAGTCTCCGAAACATCAAATAAATACATTCTTTTCAGTTTTTCAATTGTCACAAATTTTTTATTAATATCAAAATACAAAAACAACCAATGAGGTGTACATAAATAATATACGCTAGCCACAGTCATTATTGTAATAATGCTACTTAAAGTTAAAATTAAATCATTTGAATGCAAATTATTGTCTGGAATTGTTGAATTGTGGACATTATTTTCGTTCTAGTTGAACACATTTTTTGCAATTTTTTTATGCAATCATTATGTTACTACATGATCTCTTACTCTTGTATTGGCTTTTAAAATACCCGTGTTGAGCTGCCGCCCCCCCACTTGCAAAAATTAAAAAACAAATAGCCCTGATTTATGAGCTATTTATGAGCTCTCATATTCCGCAAACTAAAAATTTTGAGCTCGTTCCACTGAGCAGGAATTTAATACCCTAGTGGGGGGGGGGCTGAGTCAGCCCCCCCCACTACTTAAAAATAGGAATATTGAATCGGTTTTTGCGGCAGAATTACGAGCTATTTATGAGCTCTTGAAATTATATAGTTTCGATTTTTGAGCTCATCCCCTTCACCCCCAAACAACCCTTTAATTGATTTAACTTAAGAGAAAGATGCTGAGAAAACTTAAAATATATCGTATTGCGGATATAATTCATATAGCTTATATACTCTAAGAATAAACTATTAAATCAAGAGCATTTCGATTATTGAGCTACAACCCCTTCGCAAGAAAACCACCCTATCTTCCCGGCTTAAGAGAAAGTTGTACTTAAAATGCAATAAACTAATTATTTGGCGACTACATATCATTTAATAATTTATAAGCTTCCAAATTACGCGCATTTAGATCAGTAGATTGCAATTTATTTTGTATAGTGCAGTCACTGAAGGTACAAATCAACGATTACCTTCAATTTCGGTGAACCTTCATCGATTTTCACGAAAATTGGTCAGTAGTTAGAGGATACTTCAAGAAACAAAGGTGACATGGTACCACCTTGCGCCTTTACCCTGAGGGTGGATACCGCCCCTTCTCGGGGGTGAAAATTATTTTATAAAAAATAAATGCACAAATCAATAAAAGAACAAATTAAAAGCAAAATTTATTATATAAAGTTAATAAAATAAGTCAATACTTTTTAAGTTATTAAAGATCAAAGATTTTAATTATTTGTGAAAAAAATGCATGTTTTGAAAAGGTTTTTTGTAAATCACTGAAAAACTTTAAGTTTTTACAAAAAAGTTAATAGTAGTTTAATTCGTATAGCTTATATTCTAAGAATAAACTCTTAAATCACGCGTCTTTCGATTATAGAGCTACAACCCCTTCGCAAGAAAACGACCCCATATTCCCGGCTTAAGAGAAAGTTGTTCTTAAAATAATTTAAATTAATTATTTGGCGACTACATATCGTTTAATAATTTATGAACTTGCAAAATATACGCTTCTCAATTATTGAATTGCCATTTTCTTTCTATAGTGCAGTCACTGAAGGTAAAAATCAACTAGTACCTTCGATTTCGGTAAATCTCCATTTATTTTCACGAATTGACAATAACAACTTGGGGTTTTAGCCTGGGGTATATGTCACCCCTTCTCGGGAGTGATAATTACTTTATTAAAAATAACCCCACAAATCGAGAGAGGGACAAATTGTAAGCAAAATTTGTTATATAATGTGATTAAAATAAATCAATACTTTTTGAGTTATTAAAGATCAAATATTTTAATTTTTGGAAAGAAAATGCATGCTTTAGAGCGATTTTTCATAAATGACTCAAAAACTGTAAGTTTTTACAAAAAAGTTTTCATCACTAAAATTGAAGCTAATAAAAAATATAATAAATTGCTTACTTGAAAAACCCTTTAATGTTAATTTAAAGTAAGTTATTGGTAATTAAATGTATATTTTTTTCCGCGACTGTTAAAATCTAATGGTTCAAGATTAAATAACGGGAAAGAGATGCATTTTATAACACTTAGGTACTAAATACTTGTCAAAGTACTTAGAAATACCTATGAAAAATAAGATGCAGAAAAAGTTGATAGTATCAAAATCCGCTCACCAATTTTCGTGAAAATGAATGGAGATTTACCGAAATCGAAGGTACTAGTTGATTTTTACCTTCAGTGACTGCACTATAGAAAGAAAATGGCAATTCAATAATTGAGATGCGTATATTTTGCAAGCTCATAAATTATTAAACGATATGTAGTCGCCAAATAATTAATTTAAATTATTTTAAGAACAACTCTCTCTTAAGCCGGGAATACGGGGTCGTTTTCTTGCGAAGGGGTTGTAGCTCTATAATCGAAAGACGCGTGATTTAAGAGTTTATTCTTAGAATATAAGCTATAGGGTAGGTGGGGGCAAAGGTACGCACGGGGCAAAGGTACGCACTTACATTTTTCAGTAACTTCTTATATGTTGGCGACAGCATCTTGTTGCATATGTGTGTACTACTCAGTAGCATTGGATGAGAAACTTTGGCGCAATCAGGGCGAATATAACAACAAAAATGAGGTGAAAATGATTTTTGTACCTTTTGATCTAATTTTTCTTATAAATTGATTGAGTCCAATTCTTAATCTTTCAAACTCAGATTATTATTGGTTAGGCATGTTGAAAGTTTATTGTTAGAAGACTTCTTCCACATGACAGTTTGAAGTTCACATGTGCATAGTTTGATATTGAGGTTAGATATATTATTGGTTGCCGGATGGGGCAAAAGTACTCCCACAAAATGCACACAAACGGGGCAAACGTCCGCAGTGCGTACCTTTGCCCCCAGTGAAGTAGACTTGGCAAATGCATGTTTCAAGTCAATCTTCAAAATGAATATCAAGTTGAGCTTGATAATCTATCAGCTACTTTTATCTTAATCGCAAAATGTCCCAAATCCGCAAAAGTACGCACATGCGTACTTTTGCCCCATTGAGTGGGGCAAAGGTACGCATTTACATTTTTTTTTTCAAAAAGTTATCAACACTACAAAAATGATATTGAAGAATTTCCACTTGCCTAATATGATTACAAAATGTATCAATTTCACTTTCATCTATACTCCGTGCCAATTCAAGCATTAGGAGATTCACTAGAGATGAAAATTTAGAAAATGCGTACCTTTGCCCCCACCTACCCTACGAATTAAACTACTATTAACTTTTTTGTAAAAACTTAAAGTTTTTCAGTGATTTACAAAAAACCTTTTCAAAACATGCATTTTTTTCACAAATAATTAAAATCTTTGATCTTTAATAACTTAAAAAGTATTGACTTATTTTATTAACTTTATATAATAAATTTTGCTTTTAATTTGTTCTTTTATTGATTTGTGCATTTATTTTTTATAAAATAATTTTCACCCCCGAGAAGGGGCGGGATCCACCCTCAGGGTAAAGGCGCAAGGTGGTACCATGTCACCTTTGTTTCTTGACGTATCCTCTAACCACTGACCAATTTTCGTGAAAATCGATGAAGGTTCACCGAAATTGAAGGTAATCGTTGATTTTTACCTTCAGTGACTGCACTATACAAAATAAATTGCAATTTACTGATCTAAATGCGCGTAATTTGGAAGCTTATAAATTATTAAATGATATGTAGTCGCCAAATAATTAGTTTAACGCATTTTAAATACAACTTTCTCTTAAGCCGGGAAGATAGGGTGGTTTTCTGGCGAAGGGGTTGTAGCTCAATAATCGAAATGCTCTTGATTTAATAGTTTATTCTTAGAGTATATAAGCTATAGGAGTTATATTCGCAATACGATATATTTTAAGTTTTCTCAGCATCTTTCTCTTAAGTTAAATCAATTAAAGGGTTGTTTGGGGGTGAAGGGGATGAGCTCAAAAATCGAAACTATATAATTTCAAGAGCTCATAAATAGCTCGTAATTCTGCCGCAAAAACCGATTCAATATTCCTATTTTTAAGTAGTGGGGGGGCTGACTCAGCCCCCCCACTAGGGTATTAAATTCCTGCTCAGTGGAACGAGCTCAAAATTTTTAGTTTGCGGAATATAAGAGCTCATAAATAGCTCATAAATCAGGGCTATTTGTTTTTTAATTTTTGCAAGTGGGGGGGGGGCAGCTCAACACGGGTTTTTAAATTGTTAACTGTACTTAGTTTTTTACAAACTTAATGTCTATATTTTACATTTCTCAATGGTTCGTTTCACTAGCTGCTTTACTTACAACTTGCTAGTTGCATTGCTTTTTTCTATGGATGTTTGTTATTTATCAAACTCATTTGTAGACTGATAATGTTCACTAATTAGTGAACAAAAATGTCTTCAGTAAATAGATGAAGTAGCCGAAGTCTTTGTCTTTTATTCTCCACCTTTTGACCAATAAACCTACCACTTTCGAATGATAATATGATGATTTACTATCTTTTAGTAAAGTCGTCCCAGGAACGCAACTCATCAATATTGGCAATATCATTTTAAAATCTTCTTCATTAAAATGTATAATATATGTCTGAATTGCTGATATAAATGAGTCAGATTAAATAAATTATTAGAAGAATTTTTTACTAAGCAATAACATTTTTGTTTAATTTAATATTTTGTATTTTGACAACACCCGACTTGGGCGTCGAAACGTTAATAAAATCATTTTTTTGGTAAAATTGTGGCTTATTTCCCATTGAAAATAGTTGATTATAAAGTACTTTACAACATAAAGCAAAATGTTTATTTATTTATAAATCAAACAGACAAAAATGCCCAATTTTGTTTATATTATACCGATTTAACAACAATAGATCATCAGAACTGCAAGCTTCCCCACAACAAAGATTTGTAAAATGATGAATTCAATATTTTTAAAATTATTTAAGTATACAAAAGAGTTTTAATTCTTTAAACAATTAGCGGCCAAATCTGTAAGTAGAGCTTTTTACTTTAACATATTTAAAAACCAACAAAAAAAGTTTGAGAAAAATATAAGCTTGTTTGATTTTGTCTGAAACAATGCAAGTTTTCGATCTACATTGACTCCCCTAAACCTTTTCTTGCTGTAGCTATTTATAATTCAAAACTATGGAGACCTGTAAGAAGGAGTGGAAACGCAATGCTTCGTTTGTGGGCTAACTTTTCAACCTCTAATTCAACTTTCAGCAATCGCCGCTAGAGGCGCAAGTGTTCGAATAGGTGCTACAAATACATTAGCTCTTATGGACTTATTTAATATTTAACTCATTTTATTTTTGTTTTTAGCGTAATTAGACATTAATTTATTGGTGGATTGTAGCTGAATATGTTTTATGCCAAAAATAAATTATTTTAACCTTATAACATATCGACGTGTGGTAAAAAGTGTATTCTTTATATACCATTGTAGATGGAGATGTGACATCAAATTTAAATTTGTCATTACTTTAATATGTAGGACAGCTTATTTTGAAGCGGAAATATTTTGTCACATTATCTAACTGCCACATTTATATACCAATGGTATTTCAACGGCAAATTAATTTTTTAATATCTTTGTAACTGATATTAAAAAGTTTGTTAGTTGAAAAAATTGACTTAACTGTACGTAATTGTTTTTAAAAAGTTTAAAAAGTTATTTAAATAATTTGAAGTTTATTGATAAATTTTTTTTTAATTAGGTATTCTTTTTATCAAAATTTAAACTGCTTTTTTTTAATACTTCATTTATCTATATTCTGAAAGCTTACCTATCAGATGTTTAAATTTAGTTAATAAAAATATATGTCTATAAACTACGCAGACGATAGTCTGACTTTTATAAAATTAATGTTAATTTTTGTGAAATATTTTGTCTCAAAAAATGCATTGTTTCGACAGAAAAACTTTCAAGATCGTCCTACCTATTATCACTATAATTTTCAGGTTAAAATAAAAACCAATAATAGGCACAAATTTTATTTACACCGAAGGAAATAACATACAAACGAATAGGTTTAATCCACGAACGTTATAAATAACATAAAGACAAATCTTTATAAAAAGTCTTTATTAACTTCGTTAAGTTCCCTTTTGAATTTTTTATCGGAACGATAACTCGATATAAATCCCGGTACGAAGCAAGTTCTTTTAGTGTAAGCTTTCTTGGCACTCATATTTAAATAATATTAACCACCAAAACCAATAATCTTATATTAACTACGAATAATTAATTATTTTCGAAATTTTCACATTCACTCCAATGCAAAAGTAGCATCTATTTCTACGCCACCGCCGCCCTAGCGAGAAACCAAGCAAACAGGCAAAATTGTGTACAAAAATTTCAAGGTCGTCCTATCTCGATTCCTCTCCTCTGTGTAGGTCTCCATATTCAAAACTAACTGACACAGGGTTGCCAGATGAAGTTTCAGAATATCCCTAGACGGGAGGTTCAATTTCCCCTAGAAATCCCTAAATCGTATTAATTTAACCTAAAAAAAGAAGAAATTGACAGATGACAGCTGTCAATTTAATTTATAACCTATTAAACACTATGTTTAATCCACTTTAATCATTGATTAGGTAATGTTTTAATGTTTACTTAGAAATATTTATGTCAGGGAAGAATAAATAATGACAATAATAATAATATTTGAACAAAAAGATATTTAATAACAACAAAAAATGGCGCCAGCACAGTTTAATAAATCCCTAGATTTAAAAAAAAATCCCTCCAGAGCTCCAAAAGCTTCAAAAAATCCCTAGATTCGGGGAAAATCCCTAGACATGGTAACCCTGAACTGACAACCTCGACAACATGGCATATATATCCTGGTTTTGGCCAAAGGTGTCATTGATTGTTTTTCGTAGTGACACTTCAGATGTGTACCAAAAATTATTAAAAGAAATACTAAAAAGGCGACGATCTGGTGAAATAGGTTAAATTTAATTAAATTGCAACACTAGGAGGGCATAAATTAATCAAAACACATGCTATAAAAATTATCTTATTAACTATATTTATACTATCAGTAACATGGGTTAACATAGAAATCGGAAGTGGCTCTGAAAAAATATTAAATTTATTTTTAATGGAGCCAATAACTCTTTCTGCGTGGATTCTAACCTGTGCAATGTTTCTAGTTTCTTCCAGCTCTAGTGGAAGCAATTGTTTTTTCCCCGTGGTAAAAGCTGGAATTACTAGCTTTGCTTGTAACACATCTAAAAATTCTTTTATCAAAAAACCTCGATCTGCTATCACAATATCTTGGGGTTCTATTTTATCCAAAAAACCAGAGAACTCTACTATTTGTTTATCTGATGCTCTTCCTCCCCATGCTTTACTGATATATGAAATACAGCCTTGGGGAGTAATTCCAATAAGAAATTTAACTGTGTTATGATGTTTATAGTTTGACCATGTTTGGTGCTGGGTTAAATAACTAGCTGGTTTTTGGATAAACACCTCAAAGCAATCAATGATAATTGTGGTCTTATCATGAAAGACTTCTCTAAAGCAAGAAGGCATGTTTTTTTAATAATTTCCCGATCTGGCCATTTTATGCTATTTTTAAATCTTTGATACATTATCGAGATGATGGTATTAAAATAGGTGGAACATGTCGATTGAGAAATGCCAAATTGGTAGGCCAAATATTTAAAATCTAGATTAATTCTCATTTTCATCAATGTCAACAAATATTGTTGAGAGGGATCTAAAACAGTTACTGAGGATGATGGAATAAATGGTTTAATTCTGTCAAATACTGACTTCAAAACAGAAAAATTTAAACCGGTATAATATATCCATTTCGGATTGTCCCTTTCTAGTGACTCGAAACTTAAAATGGTCTTATTAATTCTGCGAGTCAACTCGTCAATTTTTTTATTTGAAAATTTTAATTGTTGAGCCATCTGTTCAATATCATCTGAGGTTAACTCAGTTTGAGTTTCGGTTCCAGTACTGTCTTCGTACATTGCTGTAGTGTTACTTTCACTTACTGTATTGTTTTCATTCTGTAACAAACATAATTGATTATAAATTGGGATCCTTATAGTGGAACCATATGCAAGCTTTAACAGAATTAAGCAAAAATACAACAGTTTTAATTTCAAAATATCAAACTTATGACAGTTTCTCATTATAAAATCATATACTTTACATTGACCATAGCATTTATACGAATGTTGAAGGTTAGTTGTGAGTCAAACTGAATACCTAGATCTTTTATAATGTCTTCACAATCCGATACAACATTGGTAACAAAGTAATTAAGGTTTTTACATGTACTGTCGACTATTATACACTGATCTCTATAATTAAAATTTCCTTTAAGAGTGTAGGCGCAAATATTTTACTGCTATCCCTATCTTTTCTGTCTTTACACGGCAAATTATGTGTAGTAAAATTCTCACTGGTATGGATATGTAAACATTAGTTGACAATGTCATCATTAACTTTAAAGATATGGCTTTTGAAAGTTCTTGGATAACTGTTACTTGCATAATGGCATAAATTATTAATTCAGTTAATTAATATGATAATTTTTTCACTAGCTATGTAGTCAGTGATTGTAATAATTTATAAATTGTACAACAAAAACTAACACTCAATCGAGAAAAAGTGATTTTTTAATAATATATTGTTACTATAGAACGCTTACAATTTTGAACATCTTTAACAACAAAATACTTGGATCACAGAATATATACTGGTGTATTCCCTGCTTGGATCTTCCATAAATAATAAACAATAAATAACTTTTTATTAAGTTCACGTCTTCAATCAATTATTCATCAAATACACTATCAATATTATTTAATCAATAACTCAAAATATTCCTGATGCCATGTCAAATATTTAAAATTGTCACTGTCTTGTCACCATATTCTATTCGACTCAGTGCGTTGTATGATAAAGATAACGAATGTTTGATTTGGAAAATATCACCAGAAACAGGGCATCCATTTTTATTTAATCCTGAAAAAACAAATATATATTTTTAAAAAATTTAAACGCAGAATGAAAGACTAAATTGTTATCAAGGGCCGAAATTCCCTTAGAATAAATAAAAAGTTTTCTTTTGAATGAGATATTTTAAAATAAAAAACACACTACATTTTCTCTTAGTTTTTCAGGGACTTTCGCCCTCGGTAATAAAGTAATTTTTCATTCTGCGTTTAAATTTTTCAAAAATACTTATTAGTTTTCTCAGGTTTCGAAAAGAATGAATCCGATTTAAATAGCATTGTAGCCGAAACTTTGTACGGATCCCCTAAATTCCAAATCAATTTAAAGTTAATGACATTCCCTTTTAATTAGTATAGTATACCTCAATAAATGTATCATTGTCCTCTTATGAAACCTTTGTGGAAGATCTTTTCTTTACTCTTTCCAGTCTTTCAAAGTCCTGCTTTCGTTTTACAGGTCCCCTAGAGTAACCCATATTTTGGGTTGGTATACAATCAGGATCATTTACATCTTCAAGTTTTGCAGGTTGTCCTAAAACAAAATTATATAACGTAGATACAATATTTTATTGAAATATATTAAGATTGATATTATTTCTTTATTCGCTCCGAGCGTTAACAAAGTGTCAAAGCAAAATCGACCGACCTGCTCATGGTGGCGGTTTTTTGAAATTTTATAAGGACGCTTTGTGTATGTTTAAATGAGACATTTAAAAAAATGCCGTGTCACGCTAGTGATATTATGTATTAATATAAACAGAAAATAAAAACGCACTATAAATTCTTCACTTTCCAATATTGATTATCAGTTTGATTTTGTATGCATAACCTCACTATCGCAGTTTATGTCAATAAATATTTATTAACGAAAAAGAAAATATTTTGTTGCACTATAAATTACAGTATAAATTAATAACTAATGAATTCTAACAATTGTATTCGGTTATTATCACTACAAAATAAAATATTCAAGTTTAACAAAATAATCCCATAAGACTCAATGTTAAAACGTCCTTACAAAATCTGACAGCGTATCACGTGACTGTACGTAGAGGGGAGACGCACGGAGCCAATAGAAAATTATTGACAAACCTTGAATAAAATGTTTGGAACACACTTTTTGATATTTTAATTTTGATTCTGTCAGGTTGGAATACAATGTTGCCTAATTTACTGTTCCGTTCCGTCACAAATCGTCTGTCATTCAAGTCATTCTGTCAAAAACAAATTTGTTTGGTTTTGTTTTTAAAATTGTTGAAGTTCTATTTTCTATGTGGTTCTATTTTTTAGTCATGAAGTTAAGTAGTATCGTGGGATATTTGAAGTTCTTGGGTACTGAAAATTCCAGAAGTTTTAGAAGGAAAACAAGTTTTAAACTCTGGTCATCTTATTTTGGCTGGAAAAATAGAGGAAAGTTCTGAGCATACCATCAAAATATATGGTTTATTCCTTCAGTAAGGTCCAATCCCCACGAAATTAAAGGAACCCTATCTTTCACAAATGGCATGAGCATTAGCCAAATGTTATGTTCTTGTAAAGCAGAAAATAGTGGAAAATGTAAACATGCCTCTACTCTTGTTAAATGTAAGTATAAGGTATGTAAAGTTCCAAAAATAAATGCAATCATGAAAGGAATATTTTTGATTTTACATTGATATTGTTTTAGGGAAGATGTGAAATTAATGGAACATTCAGTACATGAGTTGAAAAAAATGTTAACAGATTGGCAAATGAAGACCATTTTTAATTGATCTAAACATTTATAGAAACAAAGTATATGGTTAATATAAAATATTACCTGCCTGAAGTAACTTGGTGTACAAATCAATAGTAACCCTAATTTTTATTCCCAGGGCCAGTGAGAAACAATGTGCATTTCATTTCTAAGTGTTCTAAGGAAAGATCTCATAAGAATAAATAGATCTGTAGAATTAAGATTAACCTAATCTGTTTAACCATCGAAATTATTGTATTGTTATAAAAATAATAAATCTCCATTTCATATTATTTACACTTACCTACATACATTAGCCTGGAATTTCATTGTGTCTACATTAGTGGCCATAGTCACAAACCTACCCTAGTCTACGGAGGTACTGTCTTTCGCAGATGTGGTAATACCAGGTTTGATACATTATTGCTAAATAAAGTTTGTGGATAGTAACTTTTCACAAAATAGAGTTTTAATAGTTTTCACTGTACTTAAATCTTTTTTACATTCAGTGGTAATAACATATTATATTTTGTTTTGTTATTTAAATTTACCTAAATATTTATAGAAATATACTATACTAAATTCAAGATGCAGTAGAAATAAACAAACCAAGACACGTTAAATGCTACTATGAGCACTCCCGAATCATAATTTACAATGTATATACATTGTAAATCCCAAATCGTGATTTCCAAAGTTTATACATTGTAAATTATGATTCGGGAGTGCTCCTAATAGTAGCATTTAACTTGTCTTGATTTGTTTATTTCTACTGCATCTTAATTTTAAATTTAGTGTAGATGTGGCCATCATAGGACTCTTACTTATCTTCTTCTTGTAGTGCCTATCCGTTTCGGATGTTGGCGACCATCATGGCAATCTGCACTTTGCACACTGCTGCTCTGAAAAGATTTGTAGTGGTTGTGTTGAACCACGTTCGTAGATTTTTCAGCCAGGAAATCCTTCGCCTTCCTGGTCCTCGCTTTCCCTCTACTTTTCCCTGCAAGACCAGTTGCAGCAGTCCATATCTCTCACTGTTCCTCATGATGTGACCGAGGTATTCGATTTTGGCTGTTTTTATTTTGATTAACAGCTCTTTTTCTTTTTTCATTCTCAGCAAAACACCCTCATTAGTAATGTGGTCGGTATAAGATATCTTCAGGATTCGACGATAAAGCCACATCTCAAAAGCCTCAATTTTCTTGCAGGTGGCGTCTGTGAGAGTCCACGACTCAACTCCGTACAACAGTATAGGAAATATATAACATCGTAGTAATCTGACTTTTATGGGTATCGACAAATCATGACATTTGAACAACTTTGCCATTTTTTGAAAGGCGGATCTTGCTTTCTCTATCCTACATTTGATTTCTATAGAATGGTCCCAATTTTCATTGACGTTCGTACCAAGGTAGGTGTATGTTTTTACTCTTTCTATTTGTTGACCATTCACACTGATTCGTCCAAATTGCTGTTCATTCTTAGAGATCATCATACATTTGGTTTTCTTAGTGTTTAGTGAAAGTCCGTATCTCTGACTGACTTCTGCGATTCTGCTCATTAACTCCTGTAGGGCTTCAGAACTGTCAGCGAATACCACAGTGTCGTCTGCGTATCTTATGTTATTGATACATTCTCCGTTAATTCTAATTCCGGCTTCAACATCATCCAATGCTTCTTGAAAGATTTCCTCAGAGTAGATGTTAAACAGCAGTGGGGATAGTATACATCCCTGACGGACCCCACGTTTGATTTTGATATCGTCGGATTCTCCTGCCTCTGTCCGGATAGATGATGTTTGATTCCAGTACAGATTGCTGATAATCCTTAAATCACAGGTGTTTATTCCAATATTGGTTAATATCTCCATCAGCTTGTTGTGCTTTACTGTATCGAACGCTTTATGGTAATCAATGAAACATGCATAAATATCGCAATTCACGTCTCTACATCGTTGAAATAGCACTTGTATACTAAATAGAGCCTCTCTTGTACCCACTGCATTTCGAAAACCAAACTGTGTTCGGCTGATTTTTTCTTCGCACAGTCTATATATCCTTTGATGTATAATTTTTAGAAATAGCTTTAAAATATGGCTCATTAAGCTGATGGTTCGGAAATCACTGCAGAATACGGACTTTGTTTTCTTTGGTAAAGCAACAAACGTCGACTTCAACCATGCTTTTGGTATTACTCCGCTTAAATATATGTCGTTAAATATTTTGGTTAGGCGTTGAGTACCGTCGGTGTCAAATAGTTTTATGAGTTCAGCATATGCATTGTCAGGTCCAGGAGCTTTGCCATCTTTTAGTTGTGATATTGCTCTTTCCACTTCACCTGATGTGATTGGTAAGTGGTCATCACAAATGTAGGATGGAGGTTGTTCGGATCTAGTATCATCAAAAAGTTCCTGTATGTATTTTGTCCATATGTAGATTTCTTGATTTCTGTCTGTGATGATATTCCCCTGTTGGTCTCGCAATTTGCTAGCTGTGTTGGATTTCTGAAGACCAGCTGCTTGTTTCACCTTTTTATGCATGTTAAACGTATCATGTTTTTGCTCTAACGACTCTATCTCTTCACACTGTGATTTTAACCAATTTTCTTTGGCCTTTCTTATTTCAGTTCTTATTTGTCTCTGAATCGTGTTGTACATTATTTTGTTGTTTTTTGATTTTCTTCTTTCTTCCATAAGTTGTAGTATATTGTCGTTCATCCAACTTTTTCTCATCTCTTTCTTTTCTATTAGATGTTCTTCTCTGATGTTGTTAAAGGTTTCACATATATTTTGGAGTGATTCTTCGGCATTATATGTTTGCTCCATATTAATTAGCTTCTCTGAAAGAATCTGTGCGACTGTCTCTTTTGTTTTCTTATCTTTTAGTATTCTCATATCGCACTTTTTGTTGCTGTTCTTTTTTGCAACCTTCTTGAATCTAAACCTAAATTTACCAACAACAGGAACATGATCTGATGATACGTCAGCACCGGGGTAACCCTTAACCGATAGGCATCCATTACGGAATCTCTTGTTCACCATTGTAGTCAATTTGATTCCGTATTACGTTTCCTGGTTGATCTTGCGGGGAGACCCAGGTGTACAAGCGTCTTGGTGGTAGTTTGAAGAATGTGTTTAGTATTGTAAATTCTTCTTCTTCTACAAACAGTTTTAATCTGTCTCCCCTTTCATTTCTCTGTCCTAGACCAAAATCACCTATGAATTCACCGCTTCTCCCTTTACCAATTTTCGCATTGAAGTCACCCATAATGATAGTTATATCTTCCTTTTTAAGTCGTTTAAGTGACTTTATCAACAACTCATAGAATCGCTCTAGATCTTCTTCTGGTTTATCGCTCGTGGGGGCATACACTTGTAATATATTTAATTTGACGGGGCTAGTATTCAGTTGGATTATTATTAATCTTTCAGAAATAGGTATAACATTTGTAACATATTGACGTAATTGGGGAGACACGATTATTCCAACCCCATATATATGTTGACCATCGTCATTTCCTGAGTGGTATACCATATGGTTGTCAACAATACAAGCACCACTATTTGGCCACCTCATTTCGCTTATGCCCATTATACCGATTCCGAGTCTGGTCATTTCTTGAATGGTATTATGAATTTTTCCAGTCTGATACATTGTCTTCACATTCCAGGTACATATTTTAATAATCAACTCTGCTGTTCTTAGAGACACTTTTCCAATTCTGTCACAGGGGTTTTGCTGGTTTACGACCTGGGAGGCCCTGTGGTCTAAAGGTGGATCACCTCCCCTGCCGAATCTTGGCTTCCGTATTCCATGATTAGTAACTATTTCCACTTTAGTTGGATTTGCCATGATAGCTTTTCTAGAGATGTCATCAGGGACCTTTAATGCAGTGGTTTCTCGTTGCCTTCTGCATTCTGATGCCGTTGACCACTTTATTGGTTCTTCCGCCTTTGAGACCAGTTTCCCAGTCTCAGGACAACAGAGTGCCCTTCCATTTACCAGCTCGTCCGCCCGAAGCCGTTGGCCAGTAAATGGTGGATTGCTTATCCCGGCAAACACTCGGACGTCAGAGCCTCGTTAGTTGTCTAGCAGGATGTACCAGATGACCGTGATCTCTAGATCACCATACGAGCAGGTGAGGTTGGCATTTGAACAGGAGAGGCTATATCTTACGCATCACTATCCCTTAACATCCCACTCTTACTTATAGATGCAATAAAATTATTGGTTTATTTTCATTTTAAATGTTATACTTCCAGTATTGTATGTAGTATTTTAAATATTTTTAACTCGTTTAGCTTTTGATGATATTTGCCATATGCTTGTGTAAGACATACGAGTAGTCTAAGGGCATATTATTATACTTTGTTATACAAAATAGACATAAAATTTTGAAACTTTCAGCTTCACTTTTTCATTGTTTCAATATTAAATCCCAAATTTACTCTCCACCATTTTCTCATAAAAAAGTATGTTCAGTTTTTACCCCAGGTAGACCGAAACCACCAAAAAATTGATGTTACTTAAGTTTTTAAGTATTAAAAAAATGCGTTTCATCAGATACACAAAATAAATGCAACTGATTATGTTCAGATAGTGGTGTCCCTCTTAATTTTTATTCCTAAAAACTTTACTATTAAACCAAAGTTTTAGTTAAAAAAAAAACAAAATGTTTGCTTTCTGTGTGGAGTTAAAAAATAAGTTGAAATGCTATTTAATTTCGTATTATTTCCTGGTGATACTCTGCCATACTAATTTTACATTGTTCTTACATGCAAGCATTTGTAAATTAATTTACCATTGAAGGGCGCCCGAGGTATATTCATCTTAAATGGGTGGTTGTAGTTTTGTATATTTTATTTTAGTTTTGTAATATTTTTAAGAACAAATAAAATAATTATTCTGAACTGTTGTTTCTTTATCAAACTTCTTTTTTTTTGAAAAAAGTATCAACAAATCCATATATTTAAATTCAATATAAATGTAAATTTTATAGATAGAATTTACATAAAACAAGAATTTTTCATGAATGTTCATTCAGTTTATCTATTCTTCTTGTCTTTTTTCCTTATGCCTATTACAGTGTCGGATTATGGTCCGTTGTTTCTTTCACCCATTTTTCTACGCTTTTCTGTTTTTGGCTAGGCTTTTCATTTCTTCTTTCGTTTTCCCTCGTACATGTACTATATCCTCTACTTGATCCCTCCAATTCTGTCGGGGATGTCCTCTTCTCCTTTTTGTTGTGTTTCCCATTTCCAGAATTTTCCTGGCCATCCTTTCTGGTTTCATTCTTATGATATGTCCATACCATTCCAGTTGTTTATTTTGGATGTGATATAATATTGGCTCTATTTCTGTTCTTCTTCATTTCTTATTCTACCCCATTTTCATTTTCCTGCAATCATTCTTAAGTGTTTCATCTCCATTGTTTCTATTTTTGACTCATGTTTCTTCTGTATTGTCCAATTTTTACTTGCATAGGTTATTACTGGTCTTGTCGTCTTGTTATTGTATTATGCATCTTCCCTTTCACTTCCATTTGTATGTCTTTATGTCCTAGTATGGGTTATTATTTAAGGTATAAAATATTCATATCGATTTGTTTCCTTCGTTTGCTATTTCAGCAGTGGTGTCATGGCAAAATTAGCAGTGTGGGAACGCAGTGCCGGAATTTTTGTTTACAAAACCTAAATTCTCTATTATTTTTTTTCTTTTCTTAACCAGTGCGGGAACGGCGTTCCCACACCATGACACCACTGTATTTCAGCGTCTATTTTCCCGTCGTCAGTTATTATACTCCCTACCTAGGTATTCATAGGTTGATACTTTTTTTAATGTTATCTGATTGCACTTTATTTTTCTGTTGTTTAAGCCTTCCTTGTTATTTATTATCATTGTTTTGGTTATCTCTTAAGCTTTCGTTTCATTTTTCTGTATGCCTTACACCTTATTTATTACTATTAATCCATATCATGTTTGCTTTCTGTGTGGAGAATCCATATCATGTGTTCCTTTTTTTGTTCTTCAGTTTTACTACATCCTTCCTGGCTCTTAACATTTGAACACTTCAACACAAAAAATTATAGACATCAATTTCAATACTATTCTTTAATTAATGTATGGTATTATATTATAC
The DNA here is from genome assembly GCF_917563875.1 of Diabrotica virgifera virgifera. NCBI lineage: Eukaryota > Metazoa > Arthropoda > Insecta > Coleoptera > Chrysomelidae > Diabrotica > Diabrotica virgifera. The sequence goes on from NC_065447.1 coordinate 80,722,077, forward strand.
CTCTGTTATTTGTAGTCTAAAAACAGTCAAACAAACAAATATTTGCATATTATACATATAATAATTACATGCAATTGAACACATCTAAGATGAACGTCGAACGGAATTATCAATAAGTAGCCTCGGTCCTCCATAAATAATGAAAATGAAAATATTATTTTTTAAAGTCTACTGTCCTTGAGTGACTTACTGAAATTTGAGTTGCCCGCCAAAAGTGACATTTTTCTCAGCCAAAATTTGGCAACACTGTATTCCATCAGGGCGAGTTTTAACCGCAGCTTTCGTATGGCCCTTATCCATTTTTTTTCTGCGTTTAACAGTTAATTTATTCAAGTGGATAGCATGTTTAAACTTCAGTGGTTTGGGAATAGCAAAAAAAGATACTTTATCCCTTTTCGACCTGCTTCCACAGATCACTACAATACATGTTAGTGGCATAGCTATTACTAACTAACCTAAAATAATAAAATACATAAGTAAAAAATCTATTTTAGGGATGCTTGATATAATTTATTATTAAACTTATGAAATATAAAATTTGTTAACCTACCTTTCTTCAACCTTCCAAATTACTTAGTTAAATAAAACTTTTTAAGTACTTATTCTAGTTTATTGATGTAAACAATATTTTTTATTATGTCACAGAAGTATGTTAGCAATACTTATGGGGATATAAATATACGAAAATTACTTTAAATACTTAAAAAACAATATTTATCATATGCTTTCAATGTATTGCATGCCAATCGCCAGACATATTGGAATAGTTTGACAGATCGTTGGATTCCCTAGTTGTTTGTCACTGTCAGACCATGGAGTTTAGGGTGTCTACATTGTAAAAATGACGTGAACCTTATCCTTCATGCTATATGCTGGACGAGCCATACAGTCTGTAGTCAACACCCCGAAGTATGAGCGGGAACACAAAAGCGTACCAATACTCATACGCTTATTAAACGCACCTGGCGGATCATAAAGGCCTTCACATTTTACTCTTCTTCAACATGTCTTGAGTGAAATGTCTTTAATCTTTTCTATCAGCCTCTCTTGGCTAACTCTTGTTTTCTTCCGACCTCGAATGGCGATTAGGTTTCCGAAGGCAGACGGGTCACTATATTTCTTTCTACTACAGATTCTTCCCATATACACCTTTTTTCCCTCCCCATCTTACCCAACAAAATATGGAGAAAACCAGATGCAAAAAATCCGTAAGTTAAGGTGGAAGCTATCGTGCTAAAAACTGAATGGTCGCACGTCACGCGGCCGCTAACGATGCTCTTGGGACACCGGGCGAAATCCCATTGAAAATTAGCCTTGTTCCTGTACGCGGGGCTCTACAGGAATCGACAACGATCCCCAGCTACTCGTGGGAATAAATATGAATACTCACCAACATGCAAGGCAAGCAGAGTGTTTAAATGCCACAAACCGGACCAGTGTAAACCAACCCCATTCAAAGTGCGTCAAAAATATAAACCTCAACATCGCCACATATAATGCTCGGTCGCTCTCTACCGAAGAAAGGTTCGAAGAAATGGAGGAAGAACTTACAAAAGTGAATTGGGATATTGTGGGTATCAGCGAAGTTAGAAAAAAAGGAGAGAATCTTATCTCACTCCCATCAGGCCATCTGTGGTACTACAAAGGAGAAGAGGAATCGACAGTCGGAGGTGTCGGCTTCTATATTCACAAAAGAATTGCGAATAGAATTTTGTCAATAAACCAAATATCAACAAGGGTGGTCTACTTAAACATCAAAATGAGCACCAGATATAAAGTTCATTCAAGTATACGCACCTACTACAGGCCATTCAGACGAAGAAGTCCAAATATTCTACGACCAAATATCCTGTGCAATCAAGGAAAATCCTGGCCACTTCTTAATAATATTCGGTGATTTCAACGCCAAAAAAGGTACCAAGGAAGACCCCTCTGAAATAATATTGGGAAATTTTGGAAGCGAAGGCAGAAATGATAGAGGCAAACAACTATAAACTTCTCTTTTGGAAAACAATCTCTATCAAATGACCAGCTTCTTACTTACTTACTTACTTAGTCCTAAGCCTTCTACCTTTAGGTGCTTCTGTCCTTCCTGAATCCACACTGTGTGTCTTCCATAGTTGTTTCTATTTGGGTTTTTATTCTTGTCTCTATTATTCTTGCTAATACCTTCCCAGGGATACTTGATATGGTGATACCTCGGTAATTATTACAGTTTCTCTTGTCTCCCTTTTTGTGTATTGGTAATATAATGTCTTTCTTCCAGTCCTTTGGTAATTCTGCTCTATTTATGATATCATTCATTAGTTCTTTCATGCTATCCATTCCCTCTGTCCCCATGAATTTTATCATTTCCGGGGTGATATGATCCTTGCCTGGTGCTTTGCCCAGTTTTACTCTTTCTATTGCTTTCTCTAATTCCTCTCTTGTTATGGATTCCACTTGTTGTTCTTCATTCCTTTCTTGTATCTCCCCTATGTTGTCCTTGTCTACATGAGTTAGCTCTTTGAAATGTTCTACTATTTTTTCATTGATTGGTTCTAGTTTTAGGTTTTGTCTAATTGTTTCGTTTCGTATTTTGTCTGTCCTCTTTCTGTTTGCTATTTTCCTCAGGAACCTCATTTCCATAGCATTGACTCTGGATTTTTGTCTCCCCGTCAATGTCCATGTCTCGCTGCTATACATGATTGTTGGTCTAACTACTGATTTAACGACTGCCGTTTTTTACTTTTTCCGGTATCTCTTTTTTCCCAAAAAATGTTGTTTTCATAGTGTTAAATAAGCTTCCTGTTCGTCCCATTCTCTCGTTTATTTCCATGTCTTGTTTACCATTTGATTCGATTATTACTCCTAGGTATTTAAAATATTCCACTTGCTCTAGTTGTTTCCCGTCTAATTCTATTGCGTGTGTCTTCCTCGTATTTGAAATTATCATTGTTTTTGTTTTCTCTGTATTAATTGTCATATTTATGTTTGATAGTTCTTCTTCTAGGATTTCAAGATTTTTGGAGTTGGTTTGGCATTGTAGTCTCCATGCTTTCCGATCTTGCGTTAGGTTTCTTGCACTTTCCAATGTCAATCCCTTCTTCTCGACTTCTTTCCTGATTTCATCTAGCCACATAACTCTTGGTCTCCCTCTTTTGTTTTTCCCCTGCACTCTCGTTTCGAACACTCGTTTTGTTAGCCTCTCGTTCGACATTCTACACACGTGCCCGAACCATCTAAGTTGTCCTTCTACTATTTTTTCATTGATTAGTTCTAGTTTTAGGTTTTGTCTAATTGTTTCGTTTCGTATTTTGTCTGTCCTCTTTCTGTTTGCTATTTTCCTCAGGAACCTCATTTCCATAGCATTGACTCTGGATTTTTGTCTCCCCGTCAATGTCCATGTCTCGCTGCTATACATGATTGTTGGTCTAACTACTGATTTAACGACTGCCGTTTTTTACTTTTTCCGGTATCTCTTTTTTCCCAAAAAATGTTGTTTTCATAGTGTTAAATAAGCTTCCTGTTCGTCCCATTCTCTCGTTTATTTCCATGTCTTGTTTACCATTTGATTCGATTATTACTCCTAGGTATTTAAAATATTCCACTTGCTCTAGTTGTTTCCCGTCTAATTCTATTGCGTGTGTCTTCCTCGTATTTGAAATTATCATTGTTTTTGTTTTCTCTGTATTAATTTTCACATTTATGTTTGATAGTTCTTCTTCTAGGATTTCAAGATTGTTCTGTAAGTCTTCTCTGTTTTCTGCTATCAATACCATGTCGTCTGCAAATAGTAGCTCCGATAGTTGAGTCTGTTTCATTTGCCAGTATCCTAATGTTAGTTTTCTCATTCTCTTGGCTTTCTTTATCGCTTCATCCAGTACCACTGAGAATAGCAGTGGACTCAGCACGCATCCCTGTTTGACGCCTTGACTTGTAGAAAAATGTGAATATTAGGTCTTGCGTGCTTCTGTCCTTCCTCAATCCACACTGTGTGTCTTCCATAGTTGTTTCTATTTGGGTTTTTATTCTTGTCTCCATTATTCTTGCTAATACCTTCCCAGGGATACTTGATATGGTAATACCTCGGTAATTATTACAGTTTCTCTTGTCTCCCTTTTTGTGTATTTGTAATATAATGTCTTTCTTCCAGTCCTTTGGTAATTCTGCTCTATTTATGATATCATTCATTAGTTCTTTCATGCTATCCATTCCCTGTGTCCCCATGAATTTTATCATTTCCGGGGTGATATGATCCTTGCCTGGTGCTTTGCCCAGTTTTACTCTTTCTATTGCTTTCTCTAATTCCTCTTGTTATGGATTCCACTTGTTGTTCTTCATTCCTTTCTTGTATCTCCCCTATGTTGTCCTTGTCTACATGAGTTAGCTCTTTGAAATGTTCTCTCCATCTTTCCATTATTTGTTTTTCTTCTGTTAGTACGTTTCCATTCTTGTCTTTTATATTCGGCATAATGTGCTCTTTCTTTTGTCTGAGTTGTTTTAATGCACCGTAGAAGAGTTTTTGGTTTTCCCTATAATTTTTTGTCATTTTTTGTCCAAATCTCTCCCATGACCTTTCCTTTCCTGCTTTCACCGCTATTTTAACCTCTTTCCTTTTTTCTTTATATGCTTCGTAATCTTCCGGGTGTTTTGTGCTTAGGTATCTCTTCCATTTGTCTTTTTTGTTCTTTATTTTCTCTCGTATTTCTTCCGTCCACCATTCTGTTCTCCTTATGTTAGTGTTTGCTATTTTTGCTTTCCCGCAAGTTTCCTCAGCTGCTTTGATTATGCTGGTTTTTAGATATTCCCATTTTTTTTCTATATTTGTATTTTTTGCCCTACCTTTCAAAGTATTATCTAATTTTTCTTGGAATTTCTTCTTATATATTTCCTCTTTTAATTTGTAACTTTTTATTTTTCATTTACTACCTTTCTTCTCTTTTCTTCTTTTTCCTCTGTTGTTCTCATTCTCATTATTACTAGATGGTGCTCACTGCTAATCTCCGAGCCTCTTTTCACTTTCGTATCCTGTATTTTTTTCCATTTGTTGCTGCTTACCAAAAAGTAATCTATGATTGATTTTTCGTTTCTGCTGTCTTGTACTCTCGTGTATTTGTGTACTTCTTTATGTTTAAATTTTGTATTTATTATAATTAGTTTGTTCTCCATACATATTTCTATTATTCTTTCACCATTTCTGTTTAGCATTTCTTCTCCTTCTTTTCCCATGCACTCCTCTATTCCGCTGTTGTTGTTTCCGACTCTACCGTTTAGATATCCCGTTACAATTATGTTTTCTTCCCCATTATCAATTTGCATTTGGAGCTCCTCGAAAAATTGATCTTTCTCTCCTTTCTTGCATCTTCATTTACTCCGTAGGCTGTTATTATTGTCCATATTTCTTCGTCCATCAGTTTAATTTTCACCGATAATATTCTCTGGTTAACATATGTTTCTTTTATAACGTGTTGTAGTCTATTCGGTGCAATTATTATCCCGACTCCTTCTTTTGCTCTCTCTTTTTTATCCGCTCCTACTTAAAATAACCAATATCCTTTGTGTATTTTCTTAAGACCTTTTCCTTTCATCTTCGTTTCTGTTATTCCTAGTATTTCTATTTTTTGTCTTATCATATCTTCTACCAGTTCTTCTTCTTTTCCATTGATGCTTCTCACATTCCATGTTCCCATTTTTATCTCTCCTTTTTTCTGCAATCTAGCTTTCCCCTTTTTCCTATCTTCATCCTTGTTTACCTTTGCATCATCTTTTTCCCTATCGCTTTTCCCATTCATTGCCTTGGTCGTCATTGTTGTGGGTCCGGTCTCATTATTTTCTTTTAGTTTTTTGAAGTCCCTTCCCCGATATTTTTGTGAGTTTGTATAAGTTTCTCTTTATTATGGTCCCATTTCCACTCCTTTCCATTAATCTTCAGTTTCATATATCCTATCTTCGTAGTATTACCTTTGTCTTTTTCTTCTTTTGCCATTTTCCTAATTTTTGCTTGTATTTCCCTTTCCTTTCTTGTTAAATCTGATTCTATATACACCTTTTGTCCCTGTAGATTTTTCAGTTTTCCTTTGTTTTTTAGTACACTCAGCTTATCCGTTAGGTTTTCCATTTCTGCTACAAAGATTTGGTCGCCGATCTTCACCGCTCCTCTCAGTTTGACCTCTAATTTCAGATTTCTTCCTATGAAGTGTTCTACTGACTCCTTTACAGGCTTTCCGTCGGTAGCATCTAGTGTTAGGCCTTTTAATACTATATTATTTCTCCGTCTAAGAAAAGAAAATAAACGTAACATCTATAACAGCATTGTTAAGAGCATTATAACTAGAGACTGGAAAATATGCACTAAAAAATGTCTAAAATATGCATGCAATATGCATTTTAAAACAAGCTGAATATGCACAATTAACATGCAAATATGCATTTATATATGCACTTATTTTTATATGAATAATTTTATGGTTTACGTTAAATACATAAATAAATAAAAAATAATAAAAATAAATAAATAGGTTTGAATTTAAACCAAATTGTATTATTATTTCTTAATATATTTTTTTAACTTCAGGTTTTGTGACAAATAAAACGGCAAAATATTTTATTTTGACCACAAGATAAATAAGAGTACAATAAAATAAATGTACATATTTTTATTGTTACAATATTGATTCATATTTTCTAAACTAATATTATAAAAAGAGTACAATAAAACAAATTTACATATTTTTATTGTTACAATAAATAATCATATATTGATTCATATTTTCTAAACTAATATTATGTCTTCTATCTGTTAATATTTGTTTATAGGCAGAAAAAGATCTCTCAACGTCACAAGATGTAATTGGGGCATATTTAAACTTTGCTATTAGAGACGGATCCATATTAATATTTTCATCGAAGTTTCCAAAATTGATTATATTATTTATTGAACGCAATAAAGTGAAACCCTCATTTTTGTTTAAAACGTCATCAAGTTTATCTTTAATTTTTACTCCAATTTCCCCATTCAGATTTGTTATTTTCTGTTTAACCGAATCAACAATAGACATACTATTGTGAAGACATAAATTTTGAGCCTCTAATTTTGTAATTGAACTTTCAATGATATCGAAATTCGATTTTATATACAACAATTGATTTTTAATAGACTTTTCTTTAAAAATATTTTGACAGTTATCAATAGCGGTACAAGTCGGATCAAAACTTGAAATAACGCTTTTGATGTCGTCGTAGTGTTCAGATAAAAATATAGCACTTTTAAGCCAAGTTCCCCATCTGGTTAATACTGGTTCTGGTGGTAAAGGAATATCGGGAAGCATCTCCCTATATACCTGTACACGTAGTGGTGCTTTCAGAAATACTTTTTTTACATTATTTATTAAGGTGTTTACATTGGGAAATTCAATTCTAACTTTCTCTGCAACTCTGTTTAGGCCGTGCGCCAAACATGTACAGTGAATTAAATTAGGGAAAAAGATTTTAAGATTGGATGCAGCTTTCATCATATATGAGGCGGCATCACTAAGCATTAATAATATTTTTTCAAATGGTACTTGATCAGGTAAAAAAAAATTTGTTAGGGATTCGTTAACAAATCTAGCTATTGTAGCATAGTTTGTTTTTTCCAAACATTTTACACTAATTAAGTATGAGTTTTTAAAATCGCCAGAGTCGTTAAGAACTCCAACAATTAGATTCGCAATTTGTCGACCCTTTGTATCCGTTGTTTCGTCGACGGAAATCCAAAGATATTCGGCTTTTAACTGATTTTTAATACTCGTCATCACATCTTTGTAACATGCACTGACATATTTTTTCCGAAGAGTTGAAGAACTTGGTATTTGAGCTGGTTTATCTTTAATCTTGCAATAAGTTTTTAAAAAGTTTTGACACGATTTATGTTCTAACTTGTGCAGAGGGATATTGCAGTTCAAAAAAAAAATGGCATAAATCCTTTGCAAAGGTTTCTTGCCCAACTGACGTATTCTGAATCTGCAAACTGTTCTGTAGAATCTGCTGGCGAGGTTTATTATCATTTTTTGATAGCTTAGTTTGGTGAAGTGAAGTTTTTATGTGTTGAACTACTTGGAATTTCTTTTGACATGGAATCTGGAATATAATGATAATGATGTTTTAGATGTTTTCGTAAATAGATACCTACATTAAAATGATCAAACTTTTTAAACCTCCCCCAATTTTTTTTTATTTCTCAAAGTGAAATTGAAATCGTCAAACAATAAAGTACAGTCAGTGTACCGTAGTATACAGGGTGGGCCACTCTCAACACCTCGCTCTGTATAAGCCAAACCGTTGCGAACTTTAAAAAACAGTTTTTGAAGAAATGGGACGGTTTGTCATTTTAGAATAGACAGACACATAGATGTGCAAAGAAGTTTGATAAGTTTAAAAATCTATTGAAGTGGAGAACTTACCTTTTTATCACAAATGGTGCAAAACATACTTTCACTGTCGATAACTTTTAGATGATTGTTACTTCCAATCCAACTTCTGAGAAGACTTGATTTTTCCCTTGCTACTTTAGGCATTTTCACAATAATAATAAAATGATTTTTTTACACAGTATAGTCAATAACTTGCAATCACAAAAGTTGAATAATCGGCGATTGATTTAAGACTAACCATTCATAAAATAAAATAATCTATCCTACCCTTAAAATGCTTAAAATTTCGTTTTGGTTGGTTTTCCCAGAATAATTCATAGTTGGCCGACACCAGCAGAAAGTACAGGTAATATTTGTAATGTTATTCAAAATATAATCGGTATTTACTTAGGTAATTTGTAAATTCTGAGAAGTCTATAAATCTTAAATATCCGGATAATGATACCTGCAGCTATAAATAACGCCCATTATGTTTATGGGTACAACAACAAAGGAGCTTAACAGCAAAATATTTACTTTCACATTTTATTTTAATGGATGTTGATGTTACTAATATATACCTTATTTTTAAATGGGGTAGAGTAAATTCCCATCAAAATATGCATTTATATGCTCTTAAATCTCCAAATATGCAAGGCATATGCATTTATGAAAAACATGAGAAATATGCAGCATATATATGCATATGCATTTTGCATATAATCCAGTCTTTAATTATAACATACAGCAGCGAAGTTTGGCCACTTAAATAAAAATCCGAAAATATGCTCAGAACAACTGAAATGGACTTCTGGAGAAGATCTGCTGGTATATCAAGAATACAAAAAATCAGAAATACAAGAATATTGGAGATAATGGATGTAAAGCATACAATAATGGACGATATAAAAACAAAGCAACTAAGATGGTTTGGCCACGTACAACGTATGGAAGAAGACAGATTACCCAAGCAAGTGCTACGATGGGCACCAAAAAGACGGCGGAAAAGAGGAAGACCTAGGAAAAGCTGGATAGAAGGAATCCATAGGGAAATCAGAGAAAGAGGCTTGAACGAAGACATGTGCTACGATCGAGAGCAATGGCGATTGGGAATCGGAAGACGTCGTAGAACGTTATGAACCGATTATATATATATATATATATATATATATATATATATATATATATATATATATATATATATATATATATATATATATATATATATATATATATTTCTCCGTCTATCTTTTTCCAATTGTTCTATTCTATTGTTTGCCATTTTTAAACCTTCTTCCAATTTTTCGTTTTTTTCTTTCAGTTCCTTAATATATTCCATCGTTTCTTTTTGGTCTTTCCGTATGGTTCTTATTTCTGCCATCATTTCATCATTTTTCCACATAACTTCCCGCATCATTTTTATCATCTCTTCATTTGTGTCGTTGCTTTTATTCGGTGTTCGTCTCGTCAGGTTACTCTTTTCAAAATATAATTTATCTTCTTTATATTTTTTCTTCTTAGATTCTTCGTCGCCACTATCAGATAGTTCTTCATTCTTTCTATAGGTTTCCTTTCGGATTGTTCCTGTTCCACCACTGGCCATTTAAAATTAAATGTTAAGTGTTATCCTCAGCACTAATATAAATATTATTATTATACACTTAGAAGTTTATTTTTATTTCGCACAAGAACGCTTTTTAAGTTTAACGATTATCGATAACGATAACGATAGGTCTTTTAAAAAAACCGGTGTTTTTATTGTGAGAGGTTTCGAATCCGAAATGACCTTATCGCCAATACACCTGCCACACGACCTCTCGCTTTGCTTGCCAAACTCGAACAACTATCAACAGCTTCTTTAAAAACAAAAAACACAGAAGATGGACCTGGGAAAGTCCTGATGGAAAAACAAGGAACGAAATCGACTATTTCTTAACAAACAAATAAGAATTATTTAAAGACGTAAATGTGTTAAACCAGTTCAGTACTTACAAGCAGTGATCACAGGTTAGTAAGAGCTAAAATAATGATATCGATCGAAAAGGAAAGTCTCAAAATGATAAATAAGAAACACCCAAAGAAATGGCCAAAACCAACTAATATTCAGGAGTTCGAAAAATATATTAATGATACATTGAAAGATACAACAACAACAGACATTAATATATTGAATAAACAAATAATCACCACAATACAACAGGCTCAAACTAAATATTGTCCAACAACCCAAAAAGATGAAAAACTAAAGTCAACCTACTAAAACCCTTATAGAACTAAGACAACAGATGAAAGGAGATACCAGCTCCAGCAAAGAAGCGCTAAATCAAATAAATAAGACGATCACAAAGGCATTAAGAAAAGACATCAGAAACTACAATGTGGAAAAAACAAAACAAGCAATAGAGCAAAATAAGAACATGAAAGTTTTGAAGAAAAGCGTACAAAAAGGAAAAATAGAAGTGAACAAACTAAGAAACAGAACTGGAAAAGAAACTACAAACATAGATGAAATATTAACAATAGTCGAAGAGTTCTACACAGAGTTATACGGTAGAATGCAATTGCTCGAATGCAATTGCTCGAAAATCAATTGCTCGACATGAAAATTGCTCGAAATACAAATTGCTCGAATAAAAAAGAAAATTATATATCTAAAATATTTATTCAAAATAATACAAAATATAGACATAAGAAAGATTCTTGAATTAGGACAAATTATGTGATATGTCACATAAATAAATAGTATATTAATTTATGCTGAAAAAGTATTTATTACAAATCTAAACTATCTTTGAACTTTCAAAATAATAAGAAAAATAACGGTTTTGATTTTCTCTCATTATGATAATTATGTATTATAATAATTTCCAGGTATTAGGGAAAGATTAAAATCATTAAATACCCATTAACATGCTTACCCATTACCAATGTTTCTTTATTGGGTATGTATTGGATTTTTGTGGATATTTTGTGGATTATTGTGAATAAATATTTTAGATATATACTTCTCTTTTTTATTTTATTTTATTTTATTTTATTTTATTTTATTTTATTTTATTTTATTTTATTTTATTTTATTTTATTTTATTTTATTTTATTTTATTTTATTTTATTTTATTTTATTTTATTTTATTTTATTTTATTTTATTTTATTTTATTTTATTTTATTTTATTTTATTTTATTTTATTTTATTTTATTTTATTTTATTTTATTTTATTTTATTTTATTTTATTTTATTTTATTTTATTTTATTTTATTTTATTTTATTTTGTTTTATTCGAGCAATTTGTATTTCGAACAATTTTCATGTCGAGCAATTGATTTTCGAGCAATTTCATTCGAGCAATTGCATTCTAGCAATTGCATTCGAGCAATTGACCTAGAACCGAGTTATACAAATCAAGAAAAAAAGATGACGATACGCAACCTCCAATTACAGTAAAAACTGGGATATTAAGTCAAGGATCAGATTTAATGCCCGATAAAACAAAATGAGAAATAAAAGAATCTCTGAAGAAAATGAAAAATAATCGAACCACAGGCGAAGATGGAATAGTATCAGAAGCACTAAAAATTGAAGGAAATATACTACTTGAAAAAATTAAGCTACTTTTCAATACCTGCCTTCACAACGCCAATATTCCAACAGACTGGAACAACGCTACCATGATTCCATTACACAAAGCAGGAGACAAAGCCAATTTAGAGAATTACAGACCGATTAGCCTCCTCAGCCATTTATATAAGTTATTTACGCGAATAATAGTTAAGAGAATGGAAAGAAAGTTAGAGACTTATCAACCAAGAGAACAGGCAGGATTCCGATAAGTTACGGAACAAATGACCATCTACAAAGTATAAAAACCCTAATAGAGAAAATAGTCGAATACAATAAACCTCTAGTTCTAGTTTTTATCGATTTTCATGAAGCCTTTGACACAGTTGAGCTTAGCAAAATATTACAGGCGCTTAAAGAATGCAGGCTAGATTATAGGTATACAAAATTATTACACAAAATATACTTACAGGCAACAACCACTGTCAAATTACATACTAACAGTAATCGCATAAAAATAGAACGGAGGGTTAGACAAGGAGACCCAATGTCACCTAAACTTTTTAATACGGTCTTAGAACATGCTTTTAAGAGTTTGGATTGGATGACAAAGGGAATAAAAATAGATGGAGAATACCTAAACAACTTACGCTTCGCCGATGATATAGTCATAGTAGCTGAGGAGCTAGGTATGGCAAGAGAGATGGTACAATAACTCGTTGTGGCTACAGAAAATGTAGGTTTAAATATAAACATCTCGAAAACAAAAATAATGACAAATTTGGTACCCAACCAGAACATCAGTATTGTTGGGAAGGAAATAGAACTCGTAGATAGATATAAATACCTGGGACATGAAATTACGATTGTCAGGGATAACCAGACTCATAAACTGAAGAGAAGAATAGGTCTTGGGTGGGCAGCATTTGGAAAACTGAGAGAAACTTTTAAAAGTGAGTTGCCCACATGCCTAAAGAGAAAGGTATTTGATCAGTGCGTCCCCCAGTCTTGACGTACGGATCAGAAACACTCACCTTAACAAAAGCCTCTGCTACCAAACTAAGAGTCACGCAGAGAAGAATGGAGCGGTCAATGTTAGGAATAACTTTGCGAGACAAAATCAGAAACGAAGAAATCAGGAGAAGAACAAAGGTGACTGACGTCATCGAGAGGATAGCCAGGTTGAAGTGGAGATGGGCAGGACACATAGCCAGAATGACAGATGGGCGATGGACGAAGAGGTTATTGGAATGGAGGCCAAGAGAAGACAAAAGAAGCGTCGGTCGACCGCCTACAAGATGGACTGACGACTTAAGAAAGGTAAATAAAAACTGGATGAGAGCGGCGCAGGATAGATGGGGTTGGAAACGAGGGGAGGAGGCCTATGTTCAGCAGTGGACTTTTGAGGCTGGAGGATGATTCTAGTTGTTGATAGATGGCGCTATAATCGAACAAAAATTATTTATGTATTATCTATACGACTATAATCTGTACAATTTATAAAACTATTATTACTATAAATGAAATAATCACAATTGATTTGTTTTTATACCAAATTACGATTACGATTCTGACAACTGTCAGTTTTAATTAAAATATCATGCTATGATCGATTATAGCGCCATCTATCAACAACTGGAATAAATGTTATACATGTGTATGTATCACGGGCGTGCCTTTTTTCTGTCACTTGCGTCACACTGAAAAAAGCCTCTGAGAAAAACCATATAGTTCTAAATTTATTATGTGGCAAATTTTTTTAAAATATATTGTTTCTAATTTATAGTAACAAAATTAATGTCTATTAGTAGTGGATAAATTAGCCACAACCCATCTGCTCAGCGTGGTAAAAGTTCCAACAAGAAAGATTCCTTAGTATTCAACAAAAGAGTAAATGAATTAAAATGTATAAACATTTTCAATATCTTTGCAACACCAAAATGCAGCAGATGCATAATACTCTGGTTAAATCAGAGAGTGCAGGAGGAGTCTATACCGGTTTCGGAGGTTTTTTCTCCTCATCAGTAGTCCCATATCCTCTTCTCTCCGATTTTCCCAGGTATCATACTTTGGGCCTTTCCGAATTGCAAAGAACGAAATGCCGCGGATGCACTAGAGCCATCTACCGAAAAACAAAGTAAGTTATCAATCGAAGTAGCACAGAAAATGACAATAAATATCGTTCCGTTACCACCAGATTGACAACAGGTGGAATACTTTCTTTGGCTACAATCTCCATTTCGTTCTTTGCAATTCGGAAAGGCCCGAAGTATGATACCTGGGGAAATCGGAGAGAAGAGGATATGGGACTACTGATGAGAAAAAAACCTCCGAAACCGGTATAGACCCTTCCTGCACTCTCTGATTTAACCAGAGTATTATGCATCTGCTGCATTTTCGTGTTGCAAAGATATTGAAAATGTTTATACATTTTAATTCATTTACTCTTTTGTTGAATACTAAGGAATCTTTCTTGTTGGAACTTTTACCACGCTGAGCAGATGGGTTTCTGCTCAAAACAAAAAATAATGTTTATTAAGAAAAAATCCTGACGCTGTAGTAGTTAACCGATTTTAATTTTGAAAATTGCAAATGAAAGGTACAGTATTATTCTATATGTAAAAAAAAATCAACTTGCTCTCTGTTTTATTTTCAGTCCTGCAACATTTTGAAAAAGTGATTTTTTTTTGCGAAAGCTGGATTTTAAAATTTATTTTGCAAAATCTGTTAAACCGACCTTAATGAAATTTAAAGTGTTGTTATATTATATCATAAAGTTTTTCTGTTTAAGGTATGAAGGTCCTAAGTGTAGCATAAATGGTTAAAAAACGTAAAATGCGAATACTTGTTTTTTATGTTTTTTTCGCAATTATTGCTATTTTGCAACAAGGGTGACAATTTTTAAAAAAAATTTTCTAATCCTATATTGTAGGAAATTTAATTACGCAACTTTTATGTCAGTGCAACTTTTCTCGGAATTGAATACTTTTAAAGTTATAATCAAAAAAAACAATTTTAACTATTTATAATGGGAAATAAGCCACAATATTAATTTTTATTAACGTTTCGACGCCCAAATCGGGTGCGTCCCGATTTGGGCGTCGAAACGTTAATAAAAATCATTTTTTAATAATATTGTGGCTTATTTCCCATTATAAATAGTTAAAATTGTAAAAATGCCACAAGAAAATAGCTTCAGAACAACATCAAAAAAACAAGAAAAAAAATCGAATTTTTCCTTCACTTTTTGATATCTTGATTATTTAAACAATGTTCCGGACCTTTTTGAGTGGGAGGATAACTCAATTATTATTATATGAGTTATTTCCAAGCATTTTCTGTAAAAAAATATAAGCCACCTCTCAACATCCAAATGTACCTACTAATATTTTTACAGATGCGCTCTGGTCTACTACCAATACTATCAACATCTTGAAGATTACTTTCATTATTTATCTATGACTACGAGATTTATGAAAAACAATAGTAAATAGGTAAAACCACTTAAAGATAAATTATGAAACAAAACATTATATTTACTTTTTAAAAATAGGTACGTTTAAATGTAATTAATCCCATTGTAGAATACATATTTTAAATGATAAAACGTTTATCGAAAAAATAGAGTAGTTTTACTCACATTAGTAACATCAATGTTCATGTTCAGGTCTATTTTTAGATACATTCTAAAAATGGACCCTGGTGAATTCTCTCTCTTCAATCCTGACCAACCGGAGGAAGTGATGTATATTGTCCGTCTACAAAGATTTCTATCTCGGTTATTTCTTTGAACTCATGCATGGGTCTTTTGAATACTACTAGAATTTGGTCGATCCATCTTGTTGGGGACCTTCCCCATGATCATCGGGCCTTCTAGCTTTCCTTGGATAATAAGTCCTTACATGTTTCTATGGTGAGTCCATGGAATTCGTAACATTCTTCTCCAACACAACATCTCAGTGGCATCTTTCTCTCTTCTTTCCGCTTGTCTTAGGGTCCAAGATTCACACCTGTATGCCAGTATTAAGAATATGAAGTAGTTGATCGACCTCATTTTTAGAGTTCGTGAAATTTGAGAGTCCTCCTATATTTTGGCCATCTTTCCTACGGCGACTTTTGCTAGATCACATCTACGTTTTATTTCTTTCTGTAGTGAACCTGTGTTTGTGATCAATGATCCTAGATATAAGTATAACCTCAAACCGGTCAATCATGGTTATGTGTGGATGGTTGTTAGGTATGTAGTCTATCCACTATCATGATCTTTGCATTTGAGATGTTTAACTGAAGACCAAATATTTGACTTTCATTTTCAACCAGTCGTATGCGATCAATTAACTCTTCTTGACTATTTCAAAGGACTGTGACTGTGCCATCTGCGAAACGTCGATTGTTTATTTTTGGGCCATTTATTGTGATAACCTTTTCCCATCCTTCAAGCGCTCTGTACAAGAATTCATCTGTACTCAGTAGATATATCTTAAAAACACCCTGTAATTATCTACAATAATTACTTTCAGTTATTTATGTCATCATAACAATATTACAACCTTCATTCGATTATATAAATATTGTTAGCCCAGATCACGATTCAACTAATAATTGCAGAGTCAATTATAAACACTTTTCATGGTCGATGCTGAATAGGCATTTCTAAATATATAAACAGTAAAACTATAACAAGGGAATTCATAATATTATATGAGACATTCGTCATTCTATTTTGGTGATCAGACGTAATATTTCCACATTAAAGATAGTGTCTCTTTCTACACGAGATGTTCTTTGGGTGCGGTGCTACCAGCTTATACTCATGTGAGTGTAAATAAACCAACTCAACAAGTAAAAGCGTATCAATTATTCCACCCCTCGGATAAGGGATAACCACCCTCACCGGGAGAAGATAGCCTTAGTGCCCAGGGCTGTCATATGGCGATCCAGAACCAGGGAAGAACTCAGGACTGGTGAACAGGACAGGTATGAAGAAACACGTCAATGTTCAGGCACCTAGACCACCTTAGACAACAGTGTGGTATATGTAAAATGGATGGAGACATCAGGCCGACGCGGAGCTGAAAATGGAATAGTATGGAGATGGAACATCGTGGGACAATGGACAATGGACAATGCTATGGAACGTGCAGCGAGGACTTGTGATACGAACAAAGACGTGTAAAAGTGGTAAGTCCATATTAGCTATTTTTATGGTATTTCCTGATTAATATAAAGTATAAAGAATAAACATTATGTGCTACCTTAATTACATTAATATGTTTCAAGTTTACCTATTTTTACTTAATTATTCTATTCTATTACCAATATTTATCAATATACAAAGATTTTTTTTTTTACCCTCATATTAAGTTATTATAGGACGCAATGATACAATTTTATATGATTTTTACATATTTATCAACGTATACTTTATCATTGCTGACTTTTATTCATTTATTATTTGACTACTGATTTTTAGTACATTTTTGCAATTTTTTATGATCTTAATATTTGCTATCGTAAATATACCTATCAAAATAAATATACGATATATAACAAATATACGCTATATGCATAATACATTTAAATTATTATTCTAACTACCTATTTACAAGGGTTAATATAACGTTATTTATTTTTGAATTTTTATTACTACTGCAATTTTTACATATTTTTACCATATATTGACGTATTATCTTATCTCTATATTTTTTACTATATATCTATATACTACATATCTATATACACCGTAAGACTATCGAATTTATATTTTCGCTAAGAAGTGCAGAAGCGGAAAAAAAATTATGTATAAATGAGTAGCAACAAAGTTACTTGGGAAGATTTTGTCAAAATAGTTGAGGAAATTGCACAAGAAATAGACAGGCAAAGCAGAAGAGTCTTAAAGAAAAAAGTTCCGAAATCTAAGGACATAAAGGAAGAAGTAACGACACAGCTAATTAAAGCTTATAACAAGTTCACACAATTGACTAGGAAAAACTGGGAAGCACTTTCGGACAAACAAAGGGAATCGTGCAACAAATATTTTGGAAAAATCAGAGACAAAGTTATACGATCATTTCAAGCAGTAAATGTGAGAACAGTGGTTCCAAGTTCAATACATCAACCAATCGACGAGGAAGTTGAAGAGGAACAAAGCAACGAGGAAGCAGAAGAAGGAAAAAGCGACGAGGAAGTAGAAGAAGAAATAATTAACGACGAAATAAAAGAGGAAAAAGGTGACATAAAACAAGATATAACAATATTAAACATGGCTTTGACAATCAATGAATTTTTGAATATCGCAAGCAAGATATTGCCCAACGAGTTCGATGGAAGCGCAGGGAAATTACAACCATTTTTAGACGCATTAGAACTACTTGGAAAATTGGCAGAAGGTCATGAAGACACAGCTGTAACGCTAATAAAAACGCGACTCACCAATAAGGCTAGGAACCTAATAACCACAGAAGATAAAATTCCACGGATAGCTGAAGCACTAAAGAAAGAATTAAAAGGTGATAATCCGAAGATTTTAATAGCCAAATTAGAAAAAAAAAGGCAAGGGCATAGAGATGCAGCAGTGTACGCATCTGAAGTGGAAGAGTTAGCAGAACAATTAAAAGTAGCATACATAGCGGAAGGAATGCCACTTGACTTAGCAAAGAAATATACGACCGAAGCTGTAGTAACAACAATGAAACGAAACGCTAATGCAGAGAAAGCTAAGCTAATACTGGAAGCAGCTAACTTTACATCACCGCAGGAAGTAGTATCTAAATTTTTGTCGATCGATACGACTGAAGAAAATGCACAAGGAAGAGTCTTAAATTATAGGACAAACTACGAGAATAGGAGAGGACAGCAGCAATACAGAAGAGGATACCATAACAAATATGACAGAGGAAGAAGAAATAACTTCGGACAACGGAACGAAGGAGAAGCAACGGACAATCAACGAAATTATTCGAACAGAGGATACAGACAATTTAACAATCAAACATACAGAGGAAACCAGAGAGGCGGACGTAACAGGAACGTAAGGTTACTAGAAATAGAGGACAGTCAAGAAGAGCAAGAAAACCAGCAGTTGGGGTTTTGAATGAACAAGAAGTTGGAAGCACACAGGCAGAAATAAAATATAACATTTACAACTTCGACCTAAACCTAACGAACTTTGTACGAATGAAAACAGGAATTCTTGAAAACACAAGCACTTTTATCATAGACACAGGAGCTGACATTTCAATACTAAAATGTTCACAAGATTTTATGAAGGAACAGGTGAAACCAAACACAAAGGCGAAAATAAAAGGAGTCACTAAAGGAGAGTTGCAAACAATGGGAGAAGTTGAGACAACACTCGAAGTAAAAGGAACTCGATTCGAACACATCTTTCAATTGGTAGAACCTAACTTTCCAATTCCAACAGACGGAATCATTGGGAGAGACTTTATTTCTAACTTTCAATGTATACTAGATTACGCAAACCTTAAAATGCACATTAAAGAGGACAACGATTGTTACATTAGTACGAAAATTCTGGATAATATAGACAATGACACCATAATAATACCGCCTAGATGTGAAATTTACAGAATCGTAAAAATTTTTCAAACGTTAAAGAAAGACAGGATAGTGGAACAGCAAGAAATACAACCAGGAATATTCATAGCAAGAGCCATTATTTCAAGTAATAATCCATACATCAAAATTTTGAACACAACGTACGAAACAGTAAATGTAGACGCAAGCACAATCAGGACGTTGGATATTAAACTATTCAATATATATAGGCTAGTCAACGACAGCAAAGACAGAAAAAAAGAATTACGAGAATCACTGAAATTAGACATACCAGAATACATACGAGACAACTTAGTATCGTTATGCGAGGAATATTCGGACATATTCGCCCTAAGGCATGATATGTTAACCTGTAACAATTTCTACGAACAAAAACTAAGAGTTAAAGACCAAACTCCGGTATATATCAAGAATTATAGGACACCTCATGCGCAAACAGAGGAATTAAATCGACAAGTACAAAACCTAAGAGACCAAGGAATCATAGAACCATCTACATCCGAGTACAACAGTCCACTAGTACTGGTACCGAAAAAAGCTATAGATGGAGGAAAAGCATGGAGATTATGCATAGATTTTAGACAACTGAACAAGAAGATAGTTACAGACAAATTTCCATTACCAAGAATAGATTCGATATTAGATCAACTAGGAAGAGCAAAATGGTTTTCAGTTATAGACTTAATGTCAGGCTTTCACCAGATACCATTAGAAAAATCATCGAGAAAATACACATCGTTCAGCACAGAAAATGGAGCATTTCAATTTACCAGATTACCTTTTGGATTAAATGTAAGCCCAAATAGCTTTTCAAGAATGATGTCAATAGCATTTTCAGGATTAACACCAGACAAAGCATTTCTTTACATGGACGATATCGTAGTAATTGGAATATCCGAAAAACATCACTTAGACAACCTGAAAAAGACATTTGAGACATGTCGAAAATTCAATTTGAAACTTAACCCAGGAAAATGTCAATTCTTTAGAAGGGAAGTAACATATTTAGGACATGATCTTTCTCAAGAGGGAGTATCACCAGACAAAGCGAAGTATGCAGTAATTGAACAATATCCGACACCTCAGACAGCGGAAGAAACAAAGAGATTTGTAGCATTTTGCAACTATTACAGACGTTTTATTAAAAATTTTGCGGAAATATGCAGACCACTCAACAAATTATCGAGGAAAGGAGTAGAATTTTCGTGGACCGAGGAGTGCGAAAAAGCATTCAAAAAGCTTAAAGCATCTCTGACGAAACCACCAATTTTAAAATATCCTGATTTCAACAAACAGTTTATCTTAACAACAGACGCATCCAATGAGAGTTGTTCAGCAATCCTAAGTCAAGATTATAACGGAATTGACCTACCTATAGCATATGCATCAAGAAGTTTTAGTAAAGGGGAATGTAATAAACCTATAATCGTTAAGGAATTACTAGCGATTCATTGGGGAATTAATTATTTTAAATGTTATCTATATGGAGCACCAACATTCAAAGTAAAAACAGACCATAAACCTTTGACACACCTATTTGCAATGAAAGAACCAACCTCAAAACTCACGAGGATCAGATTAGACCTAGAAGAATATGACTTCGAAATAGAGTATATAACAGGGAAAAGTAACTACGCAGACAGCCTTTCAAGAATAACATTGCATCAACTAAAAAACCTATACATAGACAACGCCCATATACTAGCTATAACAAGAGCTCAAGCAAAAGAAAAGGAGAAAGAAGCAAGACAAACAAAGGCTGAAAGTGAACTCGCACTACAGCCAGAAGCCACCAAACAGACAGTAAGGAAGGTACTAAATAATTTAGAGGCGCATAGACTACCAATTTTGTCCTTTGGAGCAGAACTAATCTCACCAAGACTGAGCATTAGGGCCAAAAACAAAATAAAATGCAGCAAAAGCATAGCCACAGGATTGAATCATTTTGATTTAAACCAAGCGTTGGTACAGCTTGATAAGCTGGCGGTAGAGAATGCAGTACGTAAAGTAAAAATATACGTAAATGATATTATTTTTAAAATGTGCACAATTGATGAATTTATTAAAGAAGGAAATAAAAAATTGAAGAATATAGAAATATACATATGTGAAGTACCAGAAACAATAAAAGATGACAAAGAAAAACACAGATTAATAGAAGAATACCATAATCACCCGATGTTCGGAGGACACGTAGGGAATAACAGACTAATTAAGAAGCTAAAGGCAAGATTCCGATGGAAAAATTTGGGAAAAGACCTAAGAAAATACGTAAAACAATGCCACAAATGTCAAATTAACAAACCGAAAAGAACACATGTCGAAGAGTTCGTGATATCGGACACATCTTCCAAACCATGGGACATAGTATACATAGATACAATAGGTCCATTCACGAGAAGTAATGAAGGTAATAAATACTGTATCACAATGTTGTGCGAACTGACAAAATACGCGGTCAGCATACCAGTGTGCAATAAAGAAGCAGAGACAATAGCAAGAGGAATCTTTGATCATTTCATACCAACATACGGACTCATGAAGCAAATAAGAACAGACCAAGGCACAGAGTATAAGAACGAAGTAATGCAGGAATTAACAAAGCTATTAAAAATAGAACACAACTTTTCAACGGCATACCACCCACAGTCCATTGGAAGTTGTGAAAAACTACACAGAACGTTGAACGAGTACGTAAGAGCATTCATAGACGAAGACAGAGAAAATTGGGATGTGTGTTGCAGAATGTTCACATACTGCTACAATACAACCCCTAACGCGTATCATGGATACACACCGTTCGAACTGTTATATGGCAGGAAGGTTAATCTACCGGAAGACCTTACACAGGAGATTCAACCATGTTACAATATAGATGCCTACTACAATGAGTTACGATACAAACTACAAAGCGCACACGAGAGAGACTGTTTATTTAGTGTTTATATTGCTTGCCGCCTTTGAAACATGAGAAGGTATTTTGACCAGATAACGATATGATTTGAGCCTAAGCACTTCCGAACAATTTGACCAATTACTCTTCAGTATTGCCCAATAAGATACGTTAGAAAGTAGTAAGCCACACCCGCGTCCATGTGGACTAATACAAGGAGTGATCAATTTTGAAGCAAGCAAATGTTTATATGGTTTATCCTTCTTTAACCTTCTTATTAAAACACAAAAAAGAGCGGCAAGAAAAGAATAAGCTCACAGCAACACCACAACACTTTAAAATAGGAGACCTAGTCCTTGTAAAAAGGGAAGAGAATGGTAAGTTTGATAGTCTTTATGTAGGTCCTTTCACGATAACAGAAGTAAATAACGTTAATTGTAAAATCAGAATAGAAAACAATAAAATCAAGGAAATACATAAGAATAGATTATATGCTTACAATCCGAAAACACAGTGAGTGACAAGTGTTACGAAACAATGTTGTTAAACGAACATTTTATATTATTTATGTATTTGCGTAGGCTTAGGAAGTTTGTATATAAAATAAATTTTTTGTATTGATTACAACACAGTATGGGTTGGTAGCACGACTTGCAAATTTCCCTCCCCGTAGTCGGAAAATTCCTAAAAAGGGAAGGTGTACAAGAATTCATCTGTACTCAGTAGATATATCTTAAAAACACCCTGTAATTATCTACAATAATTACTTTCAGTTATTTATGTCATCATAACAATATTACAACCTTCATTCGATTATATAAATATTGTTAGCCCAGATCACGATTCAACTAATAATTGCAGAGTCAATTATAAACACTTTTCATGGTCGATGCTAAATAGGCATTTCTAAATATATAAACAGTAAAACTATAACAAGGGAATTCATAATATTATATGAGACATTCGTCATTCTATTTTGGTGATCAGACGTAATATTTCCACATTAAAGATAGTGTCTCTTTCTACACGAGATGTTCTTTGGGTGCGGTGCTACCAGCTTATACTCATGTGAGTGTAAATAAACCAACTCAACAAGTAAAAGCGTATCAATTATTCCACCCCTCGGATAAGGGATAACCACCCTCACCGGGAGAAGATAGCCTTAGTGCCCAGGGCTGTCATATACTCTATATTCTTATAATCTATCCACATAATTCTGTTAGATAATTTTGGGGTCAGTAAATAATAGTCCATATTGCGAGACCGCTGCCGCATGGGAAAATTTCTAATTCGGTTTCTTTACGGATTCGTGTTAAAAGGTACCCCCTTTAAACAAAACAGAAGGGTACCGGGCGAAATTTTTGGGCAGAAATAGTTTGAAATAAATAATTTTTTAACAAATTCAAAAGATCACCTTTCTTACCCCGGATATATTTTTAGGACTTTTGAGTCATTTTAAATAAAAAAGGTCTCGTGTCATTTTTCTCAAAAGTTGATAGTTTTCTAGTTATAAGCGATGTTATATCAGAAAAATGTCACTATGCCCGGCAAATTTTGTAATCCATTTTAAATATACTTATATGCTACCTAGGCAACTGAAATTTTCAGAATAGCTCAGAACTAGTTAACGATGCAATATGTAACTGATATTATATGGATATATCGAGTTTTAAGGGAGCTAGAGCTCCATCAAGAATGGATGACAGAGAAAATTTTAAGTCTCATGGAGGAACGAAGACAGTTTAAGGGAAAATGCAAACAAAAATACAACGAGATACACAAGCAAATTAGAGATGAAATAAGGTCAGCGAAAGAAAACTTTTACAAAAGAAAATGTGAAGAAATTGAAGAACTGCAATTAAAACATGACACGTTTAACCTACATAAAAAGGTAAAAGAATTGGCAGGTATACAAAAAAGGAAGCATCCCAATGTGCTATACAACGCAAATGGACAAATAATAACTGACGTACAAGAAAAGCTTACAACCTGGAAGAATTATATAGAAGAACTCTTTGCCGATGAAAGAGAGGATCATGATATTGGTAACATACAAGGTGAGGAAGGACCAAAAATCTCTAAAGAAGAAATACTATATGCTATAAAAACAATGAAAAATGGCAAATCACCGGGTCCAGATGGACTTCCATCGGAACTTCTTAAGCTTGTGGAAGATGAAACAGTAAATGTTTTGGTTGACCTCTTTAACTGCATTTATAAAACAGGAGAAATACCTAAGGAATGGCTTCTGTCAACTTTTGTAACTATTCCAAAGAAAACAAACGCAAAACTGTGCACCGACCATCGCACAATAAGCTTAATGGGACACACACTAAAAGTATTTCTTAAAGTGATACATACAAGAATTCACAAAAACTAGACGCTGACATCAGTGATACTCAGTTCGGGTTTCGAAACGGGCTTGGAACAAGGGAAGCACTATTTGCACTTAATATCATGTGCCAAAGATGCCTGGATGTTAACCAGGATATATATATGTGCTTTATTGACTACAACAAGGCGTTCGATAAAGTTCGCCACGAACACCTGATGAGACTGTTGGTAGAGAAAAACTTGGATAAAAGGGACGTCAAAATTATCTTCAATATTTACTATAACCAGAAGGCGAATATTAGAGTAGAACGGGAAACAACCGAGGAACTCGAGATCAAAAAAGGCGTAAGGCAGGGATGCATACTTTCACCAACCTTGTTTAACTTATATTCAGAAGATATTATAAACAGAGCCCTTGCTGACCAAGATATAGGGGTTAAAATAAATGGCACTTTAATAAACAATTTGAGATACGCTGATGACACAGTATTAATAGCAGACACCCCGGAAGATCTCCAAACACTGATAAACAGAATAGTAGAGTGCAGCGAAAAGTTCGGTTTATCACTTAACATCAAAAAAACAAAAATAATGATGGTGTCGAAATCTCCACAAAATTTTTCTGACATAACCGTACATGATCAAAGAATTGAGCGTGTTAGAAAATATAATTACCTGGGAACTGTTATTAATGAAAACAACGACAACTCTGAAGAAATCAAGATCAGAATAGAAAAAGCTAGAGCTACTTTTACCAAAATGAAAACAGTTTTATGCGGAAGAGAGCTAAGTTTAAATCTTAAAATTCGCCTCATGAGATGTTACGTGCTGTCAGTTCTTTTCTATGGAATGGAAGCTTGGACACTGAAAAAGATCGATACAAGGAAAATAGAAGCATTCGAGATGTGGATGTACCGCAAGATACTGAGAATATCGTGGACAGAGAGAGTGACAAACATGGAAGTGTTGCGAAGGATGCAGAAAGAAAAAGAACTTGCGCTTACTATTAAAAAGCGCAAACTGCAATACTTGGGACATATAATGAGGGGACAAAAGTACCAGCTACTACAATTAATTATTCAGGGAAAAATAATAGGTAAAAGATCCATTGGCAGAAGAAAACATTCATGGTTAAAGAATTTAAGAGATTGGTACAAGTGCAGCAGCTGCCAATTATTTAGATCTACGGTATCAAAAATACGCATAGCCTTGATGATAGCCAAACTTCGGAACGAGGACGGCACCTGAAGAAGAAGAAGAGCTCTTTAAAGAAGGCGTCTTGGAATTAGTTTCATTTAAATATCTCCAGAGCGTTTCTATTTAGAAAAACAAAAACTGGTACGTTTATTTATCTTCCAAAGATAAATCGATTTCCTCAATTAAGACATTCTAGTACCAGTCATATGCGTCCGGTTTGGGTAGGTCAACGGTTATTTTATTGCATAACCTTTTTGTCTTCATTTTTAAGCATTTTTGACATTTGATGATTAAATATGTTGCTTGTGGATATATCGTAAACATTTATAACGGCGATATATAGGCCACACAATCTCAATAATGTTACCTATAGCCCCATTAACTAGTGTTTTTTCGACATTAATGTTAGGTCGTAATATTACTCTTGCGGCGACGAATATCTCCAACTCCTTTAGTAATCCACATATGTCTTGTTGTCATCTTTGGATATAATATGTTCTGTGCCCGTGATAATCAGCTTCAGTTTGCTTTTAACCAAGCACATGCTTTTGAGTTTCTCCAAAATCCAGAAGATTTTATTCATGTTGAGTTTGAGGAAGAACCGGATGACCAACCAATGAATGATCAACAGTTTCAGCAAACTTGTAGTGCAATAAATGTTTTACAAAGAGTTGTTCAATCAAATAACTAGCGGTATACAACAGCAGATGACTGATGGCACTGGGCGTATTCGTCTATTCCTTACTGGTGAGGCTGGAACCGTAAAGACGTTTTTCTTTAATGTTGGAAAGGAATAAGTCAACTGATACTTCGGTAAAAAAGCTGTAAAAGTTAGTGCACAAACTGGCGTGGCAGCGAGATTAGTGGGTGGAAGAACCATCCACTCTATGTTTAAGCTTCCAGTGGAGAAGGATGGAAAAGTTGGCTCAACTGTACCACCGCTCACTGGCACTTACTTGCGAACATTACGTAAGGAATGGGAAAATATCGAGTTCCTCTTCGTTGATGAGATATCAATGGCGCCTTACCAAATGTTGAGTATGATTGAGTCGCGTTGCAGACAGTTGAAGAATAGTGATGAGCAATTTGGTGATTTAATCGTTTTTGTCTGTGGAGATTTGTTGCAACTGCCCACCGTTCTTCCAGGCATTCCAATTTATAAGCAGCCAGCTCGCCATTTCCCTGCTGTTTATTTGTGGAGGACATTTAACCTTGCAGAATTGACGAAAAATATGAGACAACAAAGAGACACAACATTTGCTGATTTGTTGAATGATTTGCGTGTTATTGAGCTTAGAGTCCAACACCTTGATCTTTTGTTATCTAAGCAACTCACTGAGGCTACCGGTGAGTTTGCTATTAACAAGGCCATTCACATACGTCCAACTCGAAAGCAAGTTGAGGACCATAATTATGCTGTGCTCAATAAGTATCGCTCTGCTGACACTCAAATATTTAAAATCCTGGCTAAGGATGTATTGTTGCGTGCACAGAGGAATATTAACTATGCCAATATTGATAGGATGACAACAAGACAGGTGAATTACTAAAGCAGTTGGAGATATTCGTCGGCGCCAACGAGCTAACATTACCAATGGATAACATTGTTGAGATTGTGTGGCTTCTATATGAGCGTGATCAAATGTATGCGACCGACATACCATCTGTACGTATTGACTTCGGTCGAGAGGGAATTCATTTCATTAGACCAAGGATTGTGAAATTTACAGCGCTGCATCGCTACGGAGACATACAGAGAAGACCACTACCATTAATACTGTGTTTTGCATGCACAACACATAAAATACAAGGCTGTACTGTGGAGTATGCTGTTTTCTATCTCGGTAAAAAGCTCTTTACCAGGGGACAGGCTTATGTTGCACTTAGCAGGGTGCGTTCCTTTGAGGGTCTGCGAATTGAAGAACTAGAATGTTCAATGCTCTTAGGAAACACACCCTGTAATGAAGAAGCTATGGGGAAATGGAACAAATGCGCAATCCGCAACCGAATGCTTATTAGTTCCAATGCTTATGGAATTGGAAATTAAATTTAAAAACCAAATAGGCAATATACATAAAATTTTATGAAATATATTTTGATGAATAAATAATTTCAGATATTTCCCTTAAAGCTGTGTGTTAAACACTTTCTTGTATTTATATGAGTTTAAAATCGATTACAAAATCCTTTTATGCCATAGAAATTGAAACAACAAAACAGTTTATAATTTTTTATTGGGTCCTATAAATAATGAAAAGGTTTTATTATAAAAGGTTTTTTTTATAAAAGTATCTTTTTTTATAAAAGTGTAATTATTTAGGTTGTCAAGAAGTTTAAACATTAAATTTCAATATTCTAATGAGTAATCAGGGCTTATTTCAATTTAGATGGTTGTTTTTTAATTGTTAATAATGAATAAATAAATAAATTATTAAAAAAACTATATTGATAATATATGTAAAATATTGAAAATAAATTATAAAATTTTAATAAATGTCAAGTATTTGTTGATATACCAGGGCGGAGCTGTGAAAAAACGTCTATCTTTGGATGTGAAAGGTGGCATTCGGATTTTTGCAGATAAAGTTAGGTGACAACTTCAGTAATAATCATTGACTTATGCTCCTCCTCAAGTAGTATGACCGGAACATTAATCTTCTAATTAATAATTTTACTTTCTTTGCTTATAACTTTAAAACGAAATTTATAAGCAAAGTTTTTTTTGGAACAAAGTCGTAAAAAATAAAATAAAGATAATTGAATTTTGCGTGATATACGACTGGTTAAAAATGTCTTAAGTTATTACCCTTGCAAAATAGCAATAAATACAAAATAAGGGGGCAAAATAAACCTGTTATTATTCAATATTTTTCAACCACTTTGGCTGCACTTAGAACCTTCGTAATTCGCTTAGAACATTCTTATAACATACTTAAGCCGTCCACCAAATTTTATTAAAATCGACGCAACAAATTTTGCATAATAATTTTGCAATCTAAATTTTTTTAAAAAAGTTCAAATTTTTTATAAACTTTCTGAACAAAAAGTAGACGATTTAAAAGTTTGCTAATTTTTTACATACATGTAAAGAGACGCTTTACCTATCTAATGCATTTACAGAATTAAAATCAGCGATTATTTAAGCGGCTTCAGCAATGTTTTAAAAGTATAAACAATTTTTTAGCTTATAAACAAATAGAATAACTCCGTTACTATTATATTAAATTAAATTTTAAAAATGGCATTAGAAAAGACTCAATACGACGCTTATTTTAAAAGCAAAAAAGTTCAATTGTGAGGACTAGCTCCTCAGATACAACCGGTCAAATTTGGCCGGTATTTATGACGAAGTTATAAACAATAGGAATCTTTGAACTATTACCTTACTCTTTCGATCTTTTTCTCCAAGCAAATTTTAACATACTCAAGACACTCATAAAATATATTAAAATAATAAAACCTTCATAATTGCGCGATTGCTTGGTATAAAAATACCAAAAATACAAAAAAAACTAGGTTGAAGGAATTTGAACTAAAAGTTCAAAAATCGGTATACGTGAAAAATGCATTTTCTCGGCTTCCAATCGAGCAATTGTCTTCATTCTTTTTTAATCCGAAGTAACTCGAGTAGAGCCACCTAAATAACGTACTATCAAATCCTAAATATGCTTTAGTTTTGTTATAATAAATTAATTTATTTATAACAAAATAAAACCACATATTTTCCTATGTTTTTCTAAAAAAATTCAACAATATAGGAAAACATGGGGTTTTATTTTGATATAAATAAATTAATTTATTATAACAAAACTAAAGAATATTTGGAATTTGATAGTATGTACGTTATTTAGGTGGCTCTATTCGAGTTACGTCGGATTAAAAAAGAATGAAGGAAATTGCTCGATTGGAAGCCGAGAAAATGCATTTTTTTACGTATACCGATTTTTGAACTTTAACGTTAAAATTTCTTCAACTTTTTGAAGTTCTTTTGGTATTTTTGTAGCAAACAATAGCGCAATACCGGTGGTTTTTATTATTTTAATATATTGTATGAGTGACTTGAGTATATAAAAATTTGCATGGAGAAAAAGGATCGAAAGATTAAGGTAACAGGTCAAAGATTCCTATTGTTTATAACTTCGTCGTAAATACTGGCCAACTTTGACCGGTTGTATCTCAGGAACTAGTCCTCACAATTCAACTTCTTTACTTTTAAAATAAGCGTCGTATTGAGACTTTTCTAATGCCCTTTTTAAAATGTAATTTAATATAATAGTAACGGAGATATTCTATTTGTTTATAAGCTAAAAAATTGTTTATACATACCTTTAAAACATTTTTAAAACGTCGGATTTTAATTCTGTAAAGTGCATTAGATAGGTAGAGCGCCTCTTTATAAGTAAAAAATTAGCAAACTTCTAAATGGTCTACTTATTAATCAGAAAGTTTTTAAAAACTTAAAACTTTTTTAAAAAAATTTAGATTGCAAAATTATAATGCAAAAGCTATTGTGTCGATTTTAATGAAATTTGGTGGACGGCTGAAGTATGTTATAAGAATTTTCTAAGCGAATTACAAAGGTTCTGTGCAGATAAAGTGGTTGAAAAACATTGAATAAAAACAGGCTTATTTTGCCCCCTTATTATGTATTTATTGCTATTTTGCAGAATGGGTAATATTTTAAGACATTTTTTGACCAGTCGTGTATCATACAAAATTCAATTATCTTTTTTTATTTCTGTAAGACTTTGTTCCAAATTAATCGTTTTACAGTTATAAGCAAAGAAAGTAGAAAAATATCGATGTTTTTCGACATTTTTAAATATTTTAATTTTTTTATTAATGTTCCGGGCATATTTAAGAAGGAGCATAAGTCAATTATTATTACTGAAGTTGTCACCTAACTTTATCTGCAAAAATCCGAATGCCACTTCTCACATCCACCTCAAAACAGATCCGTCGTGGTCTATGAGAATTTTTCGCATATGTACGTAGATATAATATATCTACCTATACATAATTATGTATGTGAGGACGACAAATATGTGAGGTGAGCCGGCGCGACGGCTTAAAGTCAAGTCGACGCGCATAATTAACAATTAAAAGACAACGGTCTATATTGAAATAAGACCCAATTACTCTTTAGAAACTTGAAATTGATAGTTTAAACTTTAATTTAGGCACTTGGCAACCTCAAAAATAATAATTACATATGAGTTTTCAAGCCTCAAAAATGCGAAAAAATTGGTTTAAAAACATTTTTTCAACAATTTCTGTCCAATAATTTCGCCCGGTACCCTTCTGATTTTTTAAAGCCGGATTTATGTTACATTACAACGGGACGTGGACGGGACGGGACACGTTGAAGGATCGTCCGATATGAAAAGAATTGGCTGATTTATCTTACGACGGAACGGGGCGAGACCGGGAAGTGCCAAGGACGTGCGATTTATATTGTCCACGTCCCGGTGTAACATAAATCAGCCTTTAGGCGACATGTTTGAACATGAATCCACAAAGAGACCGAATCAGAGAATGTTTCATACGGGAGCTTCATTACACGAACAACTATAATTAGAACAGATGGAATCTATTTTAAGGTGTACTTTTTTAGAGAACATACAACCTTTATAGGTTTTTGTAAGTGTACCTCTTAAAAAATTGTAAACAAATACCGTACTGACAAACAAAGTGAAATTGATTAATGAGATCGATGGATATATTTTTGATAATAGGTAAGCTTCTGTTAAATAAAAAATATCCCCCAATTGTTATTAAGGTAAGGTGCTTTCCACTTAACCTCATTTTATGTGGACTATTAGTCATACAGCCAACACAAATGATTATGGTACTTACATTCCATGTCAAATAACTCAGGCAACAACTTTTGGATCTCCGATTTTTCTGAAACTTGGTGTATAGCTTCTGCGGGCCGTAAAAATGGGATATTTAAGGTCAAAAAGTCTTTTTCTTCTTTTTTTTCTCAAAATGATATTTTATGCGATTTTACAGTGATTTGGTGTTTATTTAAACAAATTTGCATTCTTATCGTAAAGTATCAATGGAAAAAATAATATTATAATAGAAGGGACTCAAAAAATGTCATTATATGGCATTATAACAAGTTATTTTGATTCAAAACAAGTTTTTGGTCAATTTTATAGTATAGAAAATGTTAAAATACCGTTTTTTACATTTTCCTCCATTCCCAAAATACATCATAATCGATTTGGCTGAAGATTTTCCCACAGATAGCAAAAACATAGGACTTTAAGTGGTTAGAAGGATTTGAATTATTGAATTGGGATACACAGCATCTCAATAAACATCATATTACAAATAAACCTTTTAATAATTAAATGCCCGTGGTAATGTTTGTTTAATAAATACGAGTAACCTAGTTTTGCATGCTAGTATTTGATACAAGGTCGAGTTGCAATAATATTCAGTGGGTGTTTATTAACAGTCAGCACTTTAAATCACGGTCACCTCGGCTTACCAAAACAGTAAATAAACAATAACCGACTTTAATTATATTTTTACGAGAACAGATAAATCAATTAGCAGTTGAGATTCGACGGGGTAACATCGATTTCAAGTAAATAATATACCACCAGTTATTTTCTGTGATATATTTAACGTGTAAATAAATGTCTTAACAACGAACTATATTTACTACATCAACCCTCATAGTCGGGGTAACCACCCCTCAGTATCCAGGGTGGCTCAAAAGGCGGGAGCCACCATATTATCTTACAATACCAAAAAAGTTACATGCAATACTGTCAGACTCAAAAGTACCTATATTAGTCCAGTCGGGATATCATTTGACCTTGTATGCCGAGCTGTCCAAAATTTTATTTTTCTATTCTTTAGGGGGGTCAATCGTAGCCTAAATTTAAAATTGCAAATAAATTCCTCCGTTACGTTAGCTGCCATCTTGATTTTAAAGGAGAACCGTTTTTGCTCAATATCTCCGTCATTTTTAACTTTTCGACAAAAATGGTAGGAAATGAAATTGTTCCAAATAAATCGTATTTACAATTACATATTATAATTTCTTTTTAACAATTTTTGTCGTGAGGAAAATATTTTCCGAGTTAATTGTACTTACAGTAGATGCCTATATTTTTGACTATGATATTGCATGTAACTTTTTTGACAACCATGTACAAACTACAGGGCTCTAAAAGTGTTTAGAGACACCATGAAAATATGGGAAAGAGTAATTGATAGAAGGATACGTGAAGAGACCGAAATATCCGAGAATCAATTTTGCTTTATACAGGGCAGATCAACAACAGATGCAATTTTTCATTATAAGGCAGTTGATGGAAAAATACAGGAGTAAATAAACAAACGCTCATATCGTATTCATTGATCTTGAGAAAGCATATGGTAGAGTTCCTCGAGAGATTCTGTGGTGGGCACTCAATAAGAAAGGAATCCCTGGTGAATATGTAAAGATTGTGAGGGATATGTATGAGGAAATAACGACTAGTGTTAGGACAGGTGTGGGAGAGACTGATAAATTTCATGTGAACGTAGGACTGCACCAAGGCTCGGTGCTTAGTCCGTATTTATTCTCATTAGTTTTGGACCAGATAACAGCGAAACTACAGGGTAACTTTTCATGGCGCTTAATGTATGCTGATGATGTCGTGTTAGTAGGAAATAGTGAAAGAGACTTAGAACAAAAACTGTAACAGCAGAGACAAGCTCTGGAGGAAATAGGTTTAAAACTTAGTAGGACAAAGACACAGTATTTGAAATTTTCATTTAAAGATGGAGTTACTACAAATAAAATGGTAGGTATCTTTGGATGGAAAACTGATTGTAAAAAGCAATAGTTTTTAATTACCTGGGAGCGGTATTACAGAGTAATGGAGAAATAGATGGATATGCATGCAGTAGAATTAGGGCTGGATGGATGGAATGGAAGGAAGCGAGTGGTGTGCTGTGTGACAGGAAAATTCCTATGATGTTGAAGGGAAAATTCTATAAAACAGCCATAAGACCGGCTATGATGTACGGATCTGAATGTTGGACAGTGAAAAAGAAAGAGGAATAACGAATGCATGTGGTGGAAATGAGAATGCTTAGATGGATGAGTGGAATGACAAAAAATTATAAAATTAAAAATGAGTATATTAGGGGAAGTCTAGGTGTGGCACCAATTGATGCCAAAATGAGAGAGCATAGGTTGAGATGGTTTGGTCATGTTCAACGTCGAGACACTAATGACCCAATACGAAGAATTGCTGAAGTGCAGATTCCTGGAAGAAGTAGGAGAGGAAGACCAAAGAAGACGTGGGGGGACGATTAGGCAGGACATGTTGGTAAAAGGGATTTATATTAATAGGATCAAGATATAATTGTATGGAGAAATACAATAAGGGAAGCCCACCCCGCATAGGGATAAGGCAAAGAGAATAATGATGATTGCATGTAACTCTTTTGGTATTTTAATATAATTCAAATACTTCTAACCATTTAAAGTCCTATGTTTTGGCTATCTGGGCGAAAATTTTCAGCCAAATCGATTATGATGTATTTTGGGAATGGGGGAAAATGTAAAAAAAGGTATTTTAACGTTTTCTACACTATAAAATTTGATGAAAAACTTGTTTTGAATCAAAATAACTTGTTATAATGCCATATAATGACATTTTTGAGTCCATTCTATTAAAATATTATGTTTTCCATTGATACTTTACGATAGAAAATGCAAATTTTTTTAAATAAATACCAAATCACTGTAAAATCGCTTAAAATAACATTTTGAGAAAAAAAGAAGAAGAATTAGAAGAAGACAATTCGACCTTAAATGTTTTATTTCTACATCCCGCAGATTCTATATAACAATATTCAGACAAATCTGAGATCCAAAAGTTTTTTTGATCCAAAATTGAGTGATTTGAAATAATGAAATCACTCTTATTACTTTTGGACTTCTTTTGAAGGGGGGTGTCCGCTGATTTTTACCAAAATTTTATATATTATTATATCTTAACAAAGTAGCCTGTGGCTATTTTTTAACCCTTTAGGTGCCTCTGGGCCATAGACATGCCCCTCAAAAGGAACAAAAATAGACAAATTTAAAAGGAAAAAGGTTTTCCTCTCTGGACAAAAATAGATTTTTTTACCCTATATTTGACGAGCTATATCTCTGAGCCCAGTGGACATATTTTAACGCACAAGGTTTTATTTTTCTTGTTATAGTCTTCTTATTTAATAAGCGAGGAAGAACGAAAAGAAGACTCACATTTTTTAAAAAGACAGAGAAAGTATTGACTCCGTAAAGAACAGAAAATTGGCTTACTTCGGTCGCATTATGCGTAATAGTAAATACCGACTTCTAGGGTTGATTCTCCAAATGTAGCCGTATCCTGGATCCTGGCTGGCCATACTTAGGAAATTGACTGGTCTAACGTCAACTGATATATTTCGAGCTTCTGTGAATAGACTAAGATCGGTCAATGTGGTCGCCAACATCACTAGAACAGTGTTTTTCAATCTGTGGGTCGCGACCCCTAGGGGGGTCGCGAAGCCTTACTCGGGGGGTCGCCGACTGAAAGAAAAAGTTAAGGTTGTTGAAGAGGCGAATTCCACTAATAATTTAAGAGCTTTAATGTCGACACTTTGCGAATAAAATTCCATTTTAAGCATGACATCAGCACCTAAATCTAGAAGCATTCTTTCATTTTTGTGGTGACATCAGCGAGATCAGCAAAAAGGGTTTAAAATTCATCTACACCCATTATCGGCTTTAGAGTGCAAGTCTGGAAAGTATGTCAAAAGTTGCTCTTGTAAATTATGCAAGCTCTGTATCATTCAAGAAATGTGAGCTGATAGTGCAAAACTTTGGTCTGTTGCATTATCTTCAACAATTTTCTAAACACACGGAAAATACTCAATTATTTTGTTTTGCAGGGAGGTTGACCACAGACGAAGTTTGCGTGAAATGCTTTTACTTTATCTTTAGCTGTTAAAATATTCCCTTCTCTTTTTTGAAGGTTTTTGTTCAAATTGTTAAGTTGACTAAAAAGATCTACCAAAAATGCAAATTTCAAAGAGCCAACAGGGCCAGAAAAACGATAAGCATATTTAAATTTTGCATCTTGCAAGGACATTAACAATTCATCTCTCAATTCAAGAACTCTCGTCAATACCTTTCCTTTGGATAGCCACCTAACCTGTGGAAAATAAACGATTATAAATAGCCGGGTTTGCAAAGATTTACCTTTGATAGAATTCACAATTTTTAATACCTCCTTGAGCATGTCATTTAAATCAGAAGGTACTACCTTAGCAGCTAGAGCCTGTCGATGGAGGAAACAGTGTCCATGATATGTTTGGCATTATCAATTCTACTTTGTGATGAGTTCGCAACTGAATGCCAGTCAAAACTTTAGCGACATCGCTACAAATAGCGATACATTTTTTCAAATGAATATTGTAGCTGCAAGTGCTTTCTAAAAACATATACAAACTCTTATCAGTAGTGTTTGCAGGAAGTGCTTTACAAAATAATATTTCTTCTGTGATACTGTCATCTGCTTCAAAACGCACAAATACAAACTGTGCACAGTCGGAGATATCTGTAGATTCGTCAAACCAGGGCCCCCGCAAGGCTGATTGGCGCCCGCGTGCGGGATATATTTTAGCGCCCTTTAAATCTACTATACAGGGTGAATGGGGAAGAACGCACCAAACTTTAAGACTGTATAATATTCGTAAAATCATCAAAAATAAATACTTACTTACTTACCTAATTAGCCCTAAGCCTTTCTATCTTTAGGTGTAAGGCTGTCAAAAATAAATAAATAGAATAATAATAAAAAATAACTCATACGTTGTTATTCGATTTTCATTTGTTTCCGAGATACGGGGTGTTAAAATTCTTATTACAAACTGACGATTTATTTATTGCTCTAAACCCGGTTGAGATGTGCAAATGAAATTTGGTGGGTTTTAAGACATAGTTGGTGCACATGTTTTGACACACAATTAAGAATTTTATATTCACCATTGGCGCGCGTACGGGTAATAGTCTAAAAATTTTGAAACGAAAACAATAGTACGCCACTGAGATATTTCAAATTAAAAATTTATTTTTGAATTCGCTGTTCAATTTCTGACAAACAATCTATCTTCATGTTTTCAAACGACGCTTCATTTTCATGCAAAAAATAAAATATCTTAACGCTTACAAAGTATTCGAAATAAGTCAGTTTCTACATGTTCATATAGAAACTTCGTCGAAAACTTTGTAAGCGTTAAGATGTTTTATTTTTTGCATGAAAACGAAGCCTCGCATGAAAAAAAGGGAAGATAGATTTTTTGTCACAAATTGAACGAGGAATTCAAGATTTTTAATTTGAAATATTTCAGTGGCGTATCATTTTTATCTTTAAACAATTTCAGACTATTACCCGTACGCGCGCCAATGGTGAATACAAAATTCTTAATTGTATGTCAAAACATGCGCAATAACTATGTCTTAAAACCCCGGTTTTAGAGCAATAAATAAATCGTCAGTTTGTAAGAAAAATTTTAACACCCCATATCTCGGAAACAAATGAAAATCGAATAACAACATATGAGTTATTTTTGATTATTTTTACGTATATTATACAGTCTTGAAAAGTTGGGTGCGTTTCTCCCCACTCACCCTGTATAAAACTAATAAATATTTTTGAAAAATTTTAACCCAGAATGAAACATTATTACTGAGGCCGAAAGTCCCTGAAAACTTCTATAATGTTTATTTTAGTAAGCTATAGGGGTGAAAATAAAAGAGGAAATTTAGTGTGATTTTTAATAATTGCAAATATTTAATTCAAAAGAAATTTTTTATTTATTTTAAGGGACTGTCGGCCCTCGGCAATAACGTTATCTTTGATTCTGCGTTTAAATTTTTAAAAAATACTTATTACTTTTCTCAGGATTCGAAAAAAATGAATACATTTAAAACACATTGAAAATTTTGACAGGCGACATTTTGCGCCTTTCCCCTTAAATTATTTGCAACATTATTGAAGCACCCTGCATATTAAATTAAAAATATACATTTAAGTAAATAAACAATAATATTTTGTCATTTCAAAGTTTTCAAACAAATTTTATACAGGGTGTCTACATAACTAGTAACCATATGGGAAACTGTTTTATTATTAATTTTACGAGAAAAAGTTATTCTTCATAAAAAGTTCTGCATTGTCTAGAACTCAGAATACAACCATCAAATATCAAATTTTATGAATCTTATACGAAGTATGTCAAAAAATATGAATTTTGGTCAAGAGCAAAGTACGTTTAGTGTTCACAATATTGAAAAGTTGTTATGAAAAGTTGTTTAGCATTAAAAACTGTGTCTCTATATGCAATTACATCCTTCTAATTGAAATATATTGTGATCTAGAAAGGCACTATACTTTTGATCGAAACTCATATTTTTTTACATATATCTCATATAAAATTGAAAAAATTTGATAGGATTTAGTCACCCGTTTATGACTTTTCAAGTTGGGTTGTTCTTTAGTAGTATTGAATTCGGCAATTTGTAGCAGATTGTTATTCGAAAGATATTTAGGCTCAAAGTGTGATTTCCTTCTAATAGACGGGGTGTTAGTGTTTGTGCACAGTTCGTCAATAATGTTCCCCAGTTCGTCAAAAAACAACAAATAAGGGAATAAAGACCCTGAAGAAACTCTTTTGAAATAGTTTGATGATGTAGAAGACGATATAAGTGAAGTGGAATCAATTTTTGATGAAAATATTGCCACTGACTACCATTGCTACACTGTACTAAATATAGTATCTGTCAGTTTTTTTTTGTTTAAACCTTTTTTAAAAACCTTTTTATTTTCATTTTTGTTACTCTTTGTTTAACTCGATTATAAATTTTTATTAGGATTCTTTTATTTGTTTAATTTTTATCACACTTTTTTTCGGGAGTAAAAAGGTACACAAACAATTCTTTCATTCTTGTTATAATGTTTTTTATTTTAATAAATGCAGAAAAACTAGATTAATTACTGTGTTTTTTTAGATAATGAATACTTTCAGTAAGTCATCGAGATATCTTTTTGCATTAAAATATTTAACAAAAACAAAAATTACCACTAAAATGTTAAACCCGTCTCTCAGGCGGTTAGTTAGTGTTTACGTCATTTGATTTAAGATGTTAGTACTTAAGGCTTAAAATAAATATTTCTTATTTACCAAACCTTCGGTTTGGCGCCCCTTTGGGGTTACGCCCGCGTGCGCCGCACGCGTTGCACGCCCGGTTACGGGGGCCCTGCGTCAAACTGCAAAGCAAAATATTCTTTAATTTTTGACCAGCGTGAATAACAGATAAATTTACCAAAATAGAAAAAAATCATTACCTAACGTATGTAGTCTTTTAATTACATTATTTCTTTGGTTTTCTAGGATACAAGGGGGTCGCCAGAATATTTCAACCTGTAGTAAAGGGGTCGCGAAATCAAAAATATTGAAAAACACTGCACCAGAAGATAGGCATCTTTAGAAGAAGAAGAATATAGAGGGTGTTTTGTAAAGAATGGGTCTTAGTACGAAAGTTGATAATAGTCGAAATACAGGGTGTCAAAGTTAAACTCTTATTTTATTTATTCTTGAATATTTCCTGGCAGGCACGGGATAACAACACGAAATTTGGCAGGCAGGGTTTCTTGGGACTAGAAACCTAAATTCGCCACCAAAAATAATGTATTACCCAGAGTGCGCCACATAGCGAGGGCTGAGAACAATAAGGTTCCAAGCGCCATTTCATAAATTTTTCAGGAGATAAATTTTTAATTTTAAACTATCACAACTTCGTTATTTGAAGGACTGTAAATCTTAAAATTATTTTATACTACAGTGTGGTAAATTGTGATAACGCCTTGATATACTGACGTCTGCAGTGTACTTGGAACCATATTGCATTATAAGCCTTGTACTTGGAACCTTATGGAACTATAAAATACGGAATTATAACATTTTACAAATTTTTTTTTAATTTTCCGAACATTGTTAGTGCAATTGGTGAAATTATGGTATAAATTTCAAAATAAAACGAATACTAATATTTACGTTTAAATAGAAAA
Organism: Diabrotica virgifera virgifera; assembly: GCF_917563875.1. Classification (NCBI taxonomy): domain Eukaryota; kingdom Metazoa; phylum Arthropoda; class Insecta; order Coleoptera; family Chrysomelidae; genus Diabrotica; species Diabrotica virgifera. The sequence continues at coordinate 80,762,122 of NC_065447.1, forward strand.
TCATAACACAATAGTTATTTATGATATAAGTGTTAAAAGTACACGTTTAAAGCACGCATGTGAAAGTTTGCAGAATGAGCGAAGCGAATTCTGCAATTCACATGAGTGCCTTAAAAATGTACTTTTTAACACGCATATCGTACAATATTTTTTCTACAAACGTAATTACAGGACAATATCTACAAAAGCTTTTACTTGAACTTGACTGACATTCCATTTTTATATTTTTTTGACATTACATCAAAATTGCCTATACGGTCAATACGAACTGCAGTGCCTTAAATTTTTTTTAAAGCATTAGTGCCTTAAAGTAGCATTTTTAAGGCTCGTATGCAGTGCTAAAAATTGCATTTTTAACACGATTGTAGAAAAAATACATTTTTCCTAAATTTAACTTAAACAACAGAATTTAAAATGAAAGTAAAAAAATACTTATACATTATGGAAAAACCTAACTAAGTTTATCTTCTTTTGTATTCAGAAATTATTGCCCTCATATATTCCTGATCCTGGTTTGACATCCACTTATAGGCAAATTCAATTTGTTGAATTTTTTCCTCAGTAACTGTTTTATTTTTCATTTTGTCGGTTGGAACTATGATAAGTTTATCCAAATTACTTTGAAGTAGTAATATTTTGCTGCGTTTAGCTGCTTTAATGTTAATATTAACAGAAACAAATGGACTATGGTGATCATTTTCTTTGTATTGCACAATAAACTGCTCCCCTTGTACAAAGCACAGTTGACACACTTTTGTGTATGGTATTTGATCATATTGGTACAGACACATTCTTTTTTTAAATTTTTGTTTTAATAAAATTTTTTAGAAAGTAGTAAGTATTAATAGTTATTTATGAAACAATACAATACAATACAATATTTTATCTACGAAAAACAAATAAAAAAACTGCAACTCTTCGTCACTGGAATTCATTTCTATTCTACAATTTTTAGAACTTTTACATTTAAAATTCCTACTTTCAAACTACTATCAAACCTGTGGTTTGAAACTACTTTCAAACCACAAAACTGTCAGACATTTTGTTGTGTCATTGCTCATATTAGCATCACCATGACAACGCAAAATTTAAGGATAATTGATTATATGAAAGTGTGCCAAAAAACCCATTGAAAGTGTGCGAAAAAGTAAATCTCGTTAAAAATACATTGTTTCTTCACGCACACTTTAAACCCTTCACGCACTGCTATCTATAATGACAGTTTTCACTTTCACAAACTAAAAACATACATAATATGATATAGAGTAGATAAAATTAGTTTGATATTTTAGGGCTTCCAGCGCTGATTTAATACGTTCAATTTTTGTTATTCCCCGCTCTACACACTTTTTGAAGTTCTACAGAACTGTGCAAGAGAGTGAAAATTCTTAACATGTGGCTGTATCAGTGAATACTCAAGTTTACGCGGACTGAGCGAATTACAAATGAAGAGGTCTTCAGAATAATGAAGAAAAATCTGAGTACAGATATGAACTTCTACAAGCGGTCCTGCAGGTAAAAATATTTGGAATTAGGAATCAGAACCTGGTTCAACACAATATCTATGCAGGTTTTCCATGGCAGACAAGATAAATATTGCCATGATGCCACATTCGTCATGGATAGGCACGTCAAGAAGGACAAAGAGAAGATGCCCTAATATCCATTAAGCTCGTTTAATAGAAGAATGTTTGTGTCAAACATATTTTGTCAGAAGGTTTATGAAAATAGTTATTATTTCCCTTTGTTTTTGTTTTGTTTTATGTTTTTCTTAAGTTAAATTTGATTTCAAGTACATGAATCTTGTCTTATCTTCTTATAAAGTCATCGCAGCAAAGCATCTCATTTTATAAAGCCTTGTGCTTTAAAATATATGTTTTATGTCGAAATTTGTGCGGCAGATAAAATTAAACTTCTAGAAGACTTTTTTCTAGGTAATAAAAGACGTGTAACAAAAAAATTAATAATTTATTTATTTAAGTATATTTTTAGAGTGATTTCCGAGTTGAAAATCTAAACTTATGAAGTAATATGTTTTCAGTTATAATTATTGTGTTAACAAAAATATAGTACCTAGATAACATAGTATGTAGTATTTGATTTAGAATATAGCAGATTTTTAAATGTCAAATAATTACAAAAACTTAAAAAAGCTCTAAAGGTTGATTGTTGATAAAATAAAAATGGCTAATTATTCATTTTATTAGTTACAGTGTGGCACGTATGGTGACTTGTCAGATACTAGTGTACAATTTGGCTTCAGTTACCAGGTCATTTTGTAGCAAAACCTAAAGTAACTCTAGAATTATCTAAAGTAGTAAAAATTAGACAACTCCAACATCCAGGCCTTTAGGTAGAAGTTGCAACTGTAACAAAACAAATATCGAAAAGCTAGATGTCTTCTAGATGCGATTGTATTACAGAAGTATACTTTTGTATACTTGTATTTGTATTTAGAAGAAGGCTTGATCGTACATTTTCCCATATTAAAAATTTGGAACATAACATTTGTTAATGAAAAATTCTTCTTCAGCTACGTCATCGATCCTTTGAGTAACATCATCGCTTTAAAAGTATCCGTCTAGTGCACCTTTAACTTTGCTACCTACTTAATTCGTCTTGGATTTCCTCCAACGTTTTGGCACTGGTTTCGATAACATAGAAAACCACAAATAATATAAATGCAGTACAACAACCAGCAAAAATAAAGAACACAGGTCCTATTCCAATTGCTTCAGATACTGGATTAAAATATTGAGCAATAAAGAATCCTATAATGTAGTAAATAAATACTGAGAAGGACATAGCGAATGTTTTTACCCTTGTAACAAATATCTCGCTGGTAACAACCCAGCAAAGGGGTCCGACTCCAAAGTTATATGTGAACATGAAACCGGCTAATGAAACGATGGGTAAAAATTTTAATGAAGACGACACTTTTCCTGCATCATCTAGAACACAATATATTCCCAAAACGGACTCACAAATAATCATTCCTGCAGCTGAGAGATTCAAAAGAAATCTTCTAGTAAATCTTTCAGCCACAAACGGAGCTATGGAACCACTAGCCAGATTGAGGGCTCCGAGAATAATTGAGCAAATTTCGGGGGATAAATTTGAGCCTGTTTTATTAAATATCGTTTGGCTGTACATAGTTATGCCATTAATACCAGTAAATTGTTGAAAAATGAGCAACATATTTGCTATAATAAAACTTTTTATAAATGCTTTAGTTTTAAGTACTTCTATTAATTTTCCAGAGTTTTGCTCTTCAATTTTCTCCTTTATTTCTTTAATTTCTTCGTCCACGTTTACACCTGGATTTCTGTATACTTTTAAAGCATTTTTCGCTTTTTCGGTTTGATTCTTCATAAGGTAGTAGTAGGGAGATTCTTCGCAAAACAAGATCGCTACCAAAATAACTAGTAGTGGATTGACAGCTAAAATTATATTTAAAGTTGTTACTGGAACATATGGTCCAATGCAATAACTGGCCAAAGCTCCTACACCGAGCATCATACCTCCAATTGTTGAAACAAAACCTCTGGTATTTTTACTCGCTATTTCACTTATAAAGGTTATTTGTATAACGTTTCCACCTCCTAAGCCTATGCCTGTTATGAATCTAGCGACATAATATACCGGAATGCTTCTAAATATTGCCATCAATAAGTAACTAGTGAGTATGGGAACTCCTACGGTACACATGGTAAATCTTCTTCCTAACACATTGGCCATATACGCAAATATCCAACAACCCACGCAGCATCCAAGTACCATCAAAGATGTCATCCAGGAAATTTCATTCGTAGTCGCTATCCTACCGAACGGATTATCGTCAGTCAGTTTTTGTAGTTTTGGAACGACTGGTGAAGACCAACTGATAGCAGTGCCGAACATAAAGGCCATCATTCCCACTAAAAAAGTAATATTTAATTTAGATTGTATCGAAAGACATAGTAAATAGGTAGTAACTATTAAGTCAAAAGGAGATATAGGCCAGGGTAATAAGGCAAAAATATACCCTGTTCGTGACACTTCAACAGCCAGGGTACTGAAGCATTTTTTCGACAGGTAGTACCTATAAGAACAAATTGTAACTATTTCCCTGCGTAGGATCTGGCGGCCTTTTTTATTTATAAACAATTTATTGTCAAAAAAATGCCCTTTTTCCTTTTTGTTTCAGCTCAATGGAAAACAGTAAAACTTACGTTTTTTTAGTACAAACATCTTCGAGAGCATGGAAAAAGCTATAAAATGGCGTATTACAAAGTTTGATATACTCATTTATTGTTAATATAACTGCGAAAAAAGTCGAAATTGCATAAAAATTAAATTCGCAATATCTATTGTAAAAATTAGTGTACAGCTTTAAAATTTTTGTCAAATAAAGGTTCTTTGGTGCTAAAGTGACAGAGAGGGTACCCCCCGTTAAGATAGGCAAAATGCCCTCACTCCCAGAATTCAATTTTTTATATTTTTTTTACGTTCTATGCGATTAAAAAATGAGATTATGCGGATTTTTAGCTCGCCACCCCCTTACCCCTCTCCCCACAGCCAAAAACGTAGATTTTTAGATTTAATTTTTTTAGTTGGGTTGCAATTGATTTAAAAATTTCAAAAAATTCACACATGTAGCTGAAGCTTTTATAAAACATGTCCATTTTTTATGAACCCGTAGGTCGAGTGTACATAACCTCAAATTTTTTTTATATTTTTTTAAAGCTTGTAACTTTTTGTTGGAGATGGCTGCAGGTCCAATTTTTTTTGAATTATGTGTATTTTATCAAAAACTATCCCTCTAATTTTATTCAGATTTTTCCGTCAACTGCGCCATCTTGAAAAATCCGGAAAACTGTTTTTTTAGGGGGTTTTGAGGATTTTCTCCATTTTATAGACTTCAAAATAGATCAACTCAAGGTTTTATTGATAGATTTTGTACAATTTGGAATGACTGAGTATTTTATAATATTCAAAAATTGGGATTCAAACAAAATACATGGGACGTTTTCGTAGTCTGACGTTCCAAACTTGTAACCTGTTCAACAATGAAAACTTCCCATGTTACAGTGTTCCCGTACATCAAAAAGTGTCCGACTAGACACCGTTAAGCTATTAACAAATTTTCAGTTTGTATTTAATAAACTTGTTTTTGATCCACGTCATCCAGGCCTGCATGAGTAACCGCTGAGAAAACTTTAAAAAATTTGAAAAAACATCGTTTTTGGGGGGTTTAGAGGTGTTTTGCACAATTTTTGAATATCCCTAAAAACTCAGTTATTTAAGATTATACGTAACCTATAAAAAACCTTAAGTTAGTCTATTTTGAAGTAGGTAAATAAAACGGAGAAAATCTCTAAAAACCACCGAAAAAACCAGATTTGCTGATTTATCAAGATGGCGCACCTTACGAAAAATCCTGAAAAAAGTCAGAAATATAGTATATGATAAAATACACAAAACACAAAAAAAAATTAGACATGCAGCCATCACCAAAAAAAAAGTTATACGTACCTATTAAAAAAACAAAAAAAAATTGAGGTTATGTACACTCGACCTTCAGGTCAATAAAAATAGATGTTTTTTAAAAGCGTCAGCTGCGCGTGTGAATTTTTTGTAATTATTAATTTAATTGCAAACCAACTTAAAAAAAATAAAATCGAAAAATTGACGTTTTTTGGTTGTGTGGGAGGGGGAAGGGGGTGGTGGGCTAAAATTGCAGTGACTCTTAATTTTTTAATCACATATACCGTAAAAAAAAATAAAAAAAATATTCAGGCTGTATCAACCTCAAAAAATATGATTAGAACCGCAAAAACCCTTACAAAACTTAAAAAAAACATGGTTTTTGGGGGGTTTAAAAGTGTTTCGACCAATTTTTGAATATTATAAAATATGTCATTTCAAATTATACATAATCTATTAACAAAACATTGAGTTGATCTATTTTGAAGTCTATAAAATGGAGAAAATCCCCAAAAACCCCCTAAAAAACAGTTTTCCGGATTTTTCAAGATGGCGCAGTCGACGGAAAAATCTGAAAAAAATCAGGAGGATAGTTTTTGATAAAATACACAAAATTCAAAAAAATTGGACCTGTAGCGATATTTAACAAAAAGTTACAAGCTTTAAAATAATATAAAAAAAATTTAACGTTATGTACACTCGACCTACGGATTCATAAAAAATGGACATGTTTTATAAAATCTTCAACTACATGCGTGAATTTTTTGAAATTTTTAAATCAAATGCAACCCAACTAAAAAAAATTAAATCTAAGAATCTACGTTTTTGGCTGTGGGGGGAGGGGTAAGGGGGGGTGGCGAGCTAAAAATCCGCATAATCTCATTTTTTAATCGCATAGAACGTAAAAAAATGTAAAAAAATGAGTTCTGGGAGTGAGGGCATTTTGCCTATCTTAACGGGGGGTACCCTTTCAAAGCGATTCATTTAATTGTTTAAATTTTATTCAAATTGTTTATCCCAGAGAGCTTTTTTTGCAATAACATGTCAGAAGAAAATGATTTTAGAACCATTCTACAGTTGTCAAATGAAAGAGCATGAGCTAAGCTTTCAAATTGGTTTAAAAAGAGTGAATAAAACATGCATTTATTAATAATAAACAATTATGGAAAAGTACCGTCAATTTTTCCTTATAAACTTTTTGATTAACTTTTTCCAAAAACATCTATTTTTTACCGTGATTTAGGTGCACACCTTACCTACCAAATAATGTTATGTAGGTATACAATAAATTGATGAAAAATTGTAATAAATATATATAATTTATTATATAAAAAAATAAAATAAAAATGTATACCATTTTTATTCAGTTGCAATGCGAAGGCAAAACAATCTTACTTTTCAATTAGAATACGGAGTGCAGTCCAGTCCCTTGAATCGCGATTTTCGGCTCTTATTGGAGCCTCATCGGAAAGAACGTAGGCACTGTTCTCCATATTTTAACTGATTCGCATCGAGAGCTTGTCCCACCAATTGCAACCGAAGTGATGATAGTAGGTGGCTAGCGCCATCTGGCATTGACGCTGGAATAAGTTTATGAGGCAAAATTGACGATAATTTTTCATAATTATTTATTACTAATAAATGCATTTTTTATTCACTTTTTTAAACCAGTTTGAAAATTTAGCTCATGTTCTTTCATTTGACACCTGTACAATAGTTCTAAATTCATTTTTTCTAACTTATTTTATTACAAAAAAAAAAGATATCTGGGATAAACAATTTGAATAAAATTGAAACAATTGAATAAATCGCTTTGAAATTTTTGACATATATTAAGCACCAGACAACCCTCATTTGACAAAAAATTTAAAAGCTGTACACTAACTTTTACAATAGTTATTGCGAACCTTTTTTTTGCAATTTCGACCTTTTTTGCAATTGAATCGTTTATTTCAGAAAGGGGTCAAGTGACAAATCTTGACAAAATGAGTGCAAAAAATTAATTTCTTTTTCTTAAACAAATTAATAAGATATATTTTTAAATAATACAACACTTTTTGACAAATACTCCAGGTTGTTAGGTAGAATTTTTATTTTATATAAAGTGATTGTTTGTTGAATGTAAACAGTGTGTAAACTTGATTTTCTCAAAAGTAGATACTTGTTACTTGACCTCTTTATGAAATAAATGATTCAATTATAGATACTAACAATAAGTTAGTATATCAAACTGTGTAATACGTCATTTTAAAGGTTTTCCGAAAGAATATAGACCTTTTAGTATAGGAGAGTATATTATATTCTTTGGTTTTCCCATGCTCTCGAAGATGTTTATACTAAAACAATTATAAGTTTCACTGTTTCCATTGATTTGAAAAAAAAAAGAAAAAAAGGCCGTTTTTTGACACTAAATAGTTTATAAGTAAAAATGGCCGCCAGTTTTGGCGCTAGTACAATTTGTTGTTATAAGTATTACCTGTCGAAAAAACGTTTCAGTACCCTGGCTGTTGAAGTGTCATGGAAAAAACCTTAATACCCTGGACTAATACGACAACTAATATTTATAAAAGTGAAGTATTTAACACGTTGACGGACAGTGAGTCAAACGTATAAGCAAGTGTTGTGACACTTTATGTATTTTGCATAGTAGAATAGGGAAAAATGCAACATCTGTAGACGTTGTGTCACATTACATCCATAGAAATTAGACGTCTATAGAAGTTCTGTCCGTCAAAGTGTTAAAATCATTTGAAGTTTTATTTCCGGAGACATTAACACTTCTCTTGTGGAGCAGATTCTGTTTATACCTGTAGTCGTGGTTTCTAATACTTGCATGTCAAATGAACGATGAATGAAGAAACACCTGGGGAAGTCTAAGAAAAGTCTACCTGTCTATACAGGTTGAGGCAAATAAAGGGCTTGTTAGAAATATCTCGAGAACTAAAGGCGACACAATCATGAAAATTTGAATTAAGGGGTTTTGAAGAGTCACCTATGTAATGAAAATATTTTCATCTATTTGCTACTTCCGGTTATACCGGAAGTTGCTTATAACTTCGTTTTTTTAAATGGGACACCCTGTATATTTTTACATTTTTGGATTCTCTTCGATGTCTTCTTTTTTAAAATATGAGGTTTTGCAATGTTATACAGGGTATTTTAAAAGATAATTACGTTTTTGTATTAATTTCGTAGCAATATTTACACCCTGTAGAAATGTAGTAGTTTGACATATGAAACTCTACTTACGTTCAAATTATTTTTAATATAGTCTACTACTGTTAAGAATCATTAGTATAGCTAAATTTTTATTTTTAGTATACAGGGTTGGTCGAAACTCGGAATGAGTATTTTCTGAGTTTTCTTAAATAGAACACCCTGTGTTTTAGTATTGTAATGAAATGATATTTTATGGTACTTTTTTATTTCTTAAGCATTCCCTATACCTAACTGCCTTAATTTGTGCTTAATTGTTAATCGCACCAACAATCTTAACTACGTAGGTATTTTGATAGCTAAACCATTACTGGTAATTTTAAGGATTAGTCTGGATAAATATGTATTTATTTCTGAAAAATTATTTGTGATTCAATTTTTTCACGGCCAACCTAATAAAATTTTACGTATTTTTTGTTGCAATTAATGTTTAGATTGAATCACCAATAGCTCACAAATTAAAGCAATTAGGTATAGGGAATACTTATAAAATAAAAAAGTACCATCAAATATAATTTCATTACAGTACTAAAATACAGGGTGTTCCATTTAAGAAAACTCAGAAAATATTCATTCCGAGTTTAGACCAACCCTGTATACTAAAATTTCAAAATTAGCTATACTAATGATTGTTAACAATAGTAGACTATATTAAAAATCACTTGAACGTAAGCAGAGTTTTTAATGTCAAACTGTTACAATTCTACAGGGTGTGAATGTTGCTACGAAATTAATAAAAAAGCGTAAATATCTTTTAAAATACCCTGTATAATATTAGAAAACCTCATATTTTAAGAAAGAAGATATTGAGGAGAATCCAAAAATGTAAAAATATACAGGGTGTCCCATTAAAAAAAACGAAGTTATAAGCAATTTCCGGTATAACCGGAAGTTGCAAAGAGATGAAAATATTTTCATTTAATAGATCGTCCTCCAAAACCCCTTCATTCCAATTTTCATGATTCTGTTGCCTTTAGTTCTCGAGATATTTCTAATAGGCCAGTTATCTGCCTCACCCTATATATCAAGATGAAAATTCTAACGAATTCTTGGTTCCTATACTCAGGTAGGAGTAAACTAATATAAAACGAAAATGAGAGACATCTTATATTTCAATTCGTTCAGAGAGGACCAGCAACCTCTTATGTAGGCTTCACCCTCATTAGAAAGCATCGTAGGGATATATGGCCGGTCCGGAATAAAAATGACGTAACTGCAAAAGGCCAAATTTTCAGGAGAGCAAAAAAATATTGTTAATTATTTAAAATAGGGATCAAATGAGGAGTAATCGTCCAGGAGCATCGGTATGGCGTTTATTCTTACAATGATAGCTTTTATTTTTGTCCCTATTGGTTCGAATTTCATTATCTTAATTTAACCCCTCCCCCATTTTCAACCCTTTTTACAGTTACGTCATTCTTCATCTAAAAATTTTTAAATATTTATAATGGTGATTAAATAAAGAGTAACCGTCCGGAGCATCAGTATGGCTTTTATTCTTACAATGATGGCTTTTACTTTTACCCCTATTGGTTAGAATTTCATTATCATAATAAAATCCCCCCATTTACACCCTATCTACAGTTACGTCATTCTTGATATTTTTTTCTGTACAAAAAAATATTTTTAAATATTTAGTACGCCGTTTATTCTTAAAGCGATGGCTTTTATTTTCATCCTTATTGGTCCGAATTTCATTATCTTAATTTAGTATCACCATCTTTAACCCTATTTACAGTTGCGTCATTATTAATCTGAAACAAGGTCTAAAATGGTGTGTATTTCAATAATGACGCAACTAGATTGCAGTGGCTCAGCACATAGTTACAGTTCTGTCGCTTTTGTATTATCTGTATACACAGTATTTTAGAAGCTAATAATTATGTAGTAAACAGGAATTGACAAAATTTGCAGTTACGTCGATCTTATTCCGGACCGGCGATCTATGGTTAGATCGGAAGTAATTATATTAATCGAGGAAATGAAGCTGAAAAAATGGCAAAACCTCGCAATTTTTTCGTCCAGCATCGATTTGTACAAAAATTTGGGATTAGGCTCATTTCACCCTCTAGTTCATTTTCTATTTTGAGCCGTTGTACGCTTTTGGTTTTTAAGGGTGAAAATTACCCCTAGTTTTAAAAAATTATAAAATAACATTTTAAACTTTAATATTGTCAACATTTGGTTCTTATTAGTTACATAATGATTGTTTTATGCTTTAAGATATACTATCATAATATTTCAACCGTTAAAACCACCCTTGTTGGAACTATATATAAAAAATTTACTTATCCTAAAAGAATAATTTCGGCTTGCATCGATTTATATAAAAATTTGGGATTAGCATCATCTCACCCTGTACTTCATATTCTATATCATGCTTAAGGGCGTTGATTATTTTTAAGGGTGTAAACTACACCTAATTGTCAAAAATTATATAAAAAGATTGTAAACTTTAATATGGGTAAAATTTGGTTTTGATTGGTTAAATAATGATTGTTTTGTACTTCAGGATATAATATCATAATATTTTAACCCTGAAAAACCACCCTTAATAACATTACAGTTTTTATAAGTAGATATTTTAATAGGGATAAATTACAGAAAAAAAAGTAGAATTAAAGAATTACAAAAACATTTATTTACACAAAAATGCGAATTTACAAATATGTACAAATACAAATACAAATAGTTTTTTAGTCATCTTCCAGTATACGAACCGGTTCTGTGGTATTATACATACATTGGAAATTATCCATAAGCGGACTATCCGAATTTTTCGAAAAAAAAAAAATTCGTTTTATAAACATAGCTCCTTTATTTTTGGCGACAAACAGTAAATTCAAAAATAAATTTGTAGAATTTTTGAAGACTTATAAGACTGTGTAAACTAAATTCCGTAAGATCCCTTAGTTTTTAATAATTAGGGTGGGTTTAAAAGGCTCGAATAAGGGGGTGTTTGCTCGTAAATAGAGGATTTAAACAGCTATATCTCGCTAACTGTTCACTGTAATGAAAATCTATGCACAAGGGAATTTTAGTTATTAAAAAAGCTACAATTTAGTAGTCCATCATTTTTTTCGTATCTCCAGTATTTTCGGAAATATTTTGAAGTAAAAGGTGAAAAATGGGAAATTCCAAAAACATAATTTATCTTTAAACTCCAATGTTTCTAAAATTAGGCCTTTTAAATAGGTCAAACATCTTATGTGTATTGATAATACAAATATAAAAGGAATTACAGAAAGGTAAAGATCAATTTTTAATTAGGAGGGTAGTTAGGGGGTTCTTTCACTGATTTTTTCATAGAGAAAAGCAGGTACCAACCTTTTTTTGATCATAAATCGCCTAATATTTAGGCTAGAAACTTTTTATTATTATTATTTTTTGAGAGGTCTAACTGTATACTTGAAAAAAGATGATTTAAGTTTTCCTCGAAAAATGCAAAGTTTTTCTGTTATTTTACTTTGAATATTTCAAATTTTGCATTTGACGAAAAAAGCTAACTTTTAACATGCCGTATCTCGGTTTGTATTGGTCTTAAAGATATTACAGAAAAAGAATTTGGTTTGTATTACTAAAAGGTACAATTTTGATATCAACAGTTCTTTTGATTAAATGCATATTTTTCGAGGTATTCTCAAAAAACCCTCTAAAAAAGTCGATTCTTTCATCGAAAAACTGTTACTTTCAAGCGCGAATAACTCGAAAAATATTAGATTTACGAAGAAAATGTAAAAAACATTTTTTTCTTAGAATTACTTTTTACATCGATTTACATAGTTAAATTGTAAAAAAATTCCCCGCTCCCGAGATGGGGTGGCAACCCCCAAGGTTTTAGCGTACAGCGGCATGATATAGAAAATAATCCTTGGACTATTCCCTACCTTCTGTGAAAATTTCAAGTAAATCCATGCTGGACGAACAAATTGCGAGCCAAAATGCTTCATTTCCTCGACAGAGGAATGATAAAGGTAACCATAAATACCCCTCCGACGAACGAATTAGAAATAAGATGGCTCTCATTTTCATTTCATGGTGAATGTTAGACTCTCAAGGAGACAAATGAGGCCCATGGATGGCCTCACGATTAAATATGCTATAATTAAGAAAACTAAACATCGTGGAAAGACAAAGCGTGAAACGCAAATATCACAACAAAAAATAGGTTAATTTGGCCACGTGTTTTGAACAGTTGGTTTTGAGATGTTTACTATAAAGGAAAAGGTCGAAGATAAACGAGGAAGATGCAGATATTTCAAAAGATACGCGAATATTATTATCATAACTAGAATCCGGATTTGTTAGCATAATGCTTGTGGCAAATAATACAAGCAGTACTATTTTCTTTTTAAATATGAACGAAATATTCAAAAATAAGTCATTTTGATACCACTTGTTTATGCATTTTTGCTTTTTAAAATATCTATGCTTTTTTGAATTTTTGTGCTTATTTGCTGTTTTTTATACAGAGTGAGTCTGTAATTTGGAATAAACTCAATAGTTCAAATACTAATTTTTTTTTGAAAAAATGCTCAGACTTTTTGATTGATTAGTATTTCAAATCGAATTTTTTTACATACAATAATAATGTATACAGGATGTCCCAATTTAGAGATATGACATCATCGTTAATTTTCTTAAATAGCAACATTGTACTTTTGATAGCTACTTTGATAGGGTGTGTAAAATTATACATAACTACAAAATATCAAATGCTTATTCCCTGCCATTTACAAGAATAAAAAATAACAAACTTATGTCTGTAATTAGGTATAAATTTAATAGTTCAAACACTAATTGTTTTTTTTTGAAAAATTATCAGACCTGTCGATTAGTATTTGAAATCGAAATTTTTTACATACAATAATAATGTATACGGGGTGTCTCAATTTAGAGCTTTAATGTTATTTTTTATCTTGTAAATGGTACGGAAAAATTTTGATATTTTGCAGTTATGTATAACTTGGCACATCCTGTTAAAATAGCTATCAAAATCACAGTGTTGCCATTTAAGAAAATCAACGATGACGTCATATCTCGAAATTGGGACACCCTGTATACATTATTATCGTAAGTGAAAAGATTCGATTTAAAATACTGAACGACAGATTAAAGCATTTTTAAAAAATAAAATTAGTATTTGAACTATTGAATTTAATCAAAATTCCAGATATATCTTTGTTATTTTTTATTATCTTGTAGACGGTAGAAAATAAAAATTTGACATTTTGCAGTCACGTATAACTTTACACACCCTATCATAATAGCTATCAAAATGAGAGTGTTGCCATTTAAGAAAATCAACGATGACGTCATATCCCTAAATTGGGACACTCTGTATACATTATTAGTGTATGTAAAAATTTTTTATTTGAAATACTAATCGACTGGTCTGAGCATTTTTCAAAAAGACACTAAAAGAAACTATTGAATTTATTCCAAATTACAGACTCACTCTGTACATTATTATCATTTTTGCATTTGACATAATTTTTATATGATTCTATTCTTCAAAACATAGTCTATAAAAGCCTGCCAAAAAATATTAATTATATCGACATTTTTGCTAATTTTTAATTGTCAACATTTTCTCTAAGGGCCGGTTGTTCGAACGCTAATCAACAATGATCATTATCAAATATTTAATTACTGTCACCAAAACTGTCAATGTCAACTTTGTTTGGGTTGCTGAAAACATAATTAATTACAATTATGAGGTTTATTATTAATTATGTTAATAACTATTGTTATATTAATTGATTATAGACTCCACAGACTTTTTAACAACCCAAACAAAGTTGACATTGACAGTAATTAATTATTTGATAATGATCATTGTTGATTAGCGTTCGAACAACCGGCCCTTATAGTAGGGGAGGAATATATGCTAAATGTGCAGTCACCTATGGGGACCTATTGGGTTGTGAAGAGTAGGTCCTAAAATCAAAAAAAGTTTTTGATTTAAGTGGGGAACTTTCCATTTTTAATTTAATTTTCCATTTCCAACAATCGTTTTTTCCGATTATAGCGCCATCTATTAATAATTCGAAAAAATGTCTCGAATAAAAGCCACTTATTTTTACGTTAGGAATCCATATCTGCAATAAAAAATGGAGGCTCCTATTAAGGGTTTTAAAGTAACCCCCGATGCCACCTCCGTGGGGAGTCGTGTTAAGTGACATTCGATATAGATTTTTCAAAAATATTGAATAAGTGCATTTTTCAGTTTTTCGAGCTGATGTTAATTTCGCGAAATATCTCGGGATTCGTATTTAAAATTTGAAACTTACCCCCTCACTCCTCTTCGTGTGGTGTCGTGTTTGGTATCATTCGATGGATTTTAGAAAAATATTGAGCACGTATTTTTTTAAATTTTTCGATCTGTCGTTCATTTCTCGAAATATTCACGTTTTTCTTGTGAAACTTTGTGACTCACCCATTTTCTTGCGCCTCGCTCAAATCGTCAGATTTTTGAAGTGTACACTCTTTTGTATGTACTTAACTTACCTTATTTTAATCTGCCGATTTCGAGTTTTTCTAAGGATACTTTTTTTTCGGCCTCCCTTAACGAACTTCCCTGTATTTAAGAGCAAATATACGGCAAAGGTACATTTACAGGGTACAAGGTTTCTCCCCATGTGATAATCTGACGTGCTCGGGTAACTAAAAATCCCCGTTTGGGCTCCCCTACCATAATAATATATATTCACCTACATTTAGGTTAGTGTTGCCCAAATGCAAGACCAAGACGAGACTTGGACAGTCTTGGTCTTGTTCTTGCACCAGTACACCTGGTCTTGGTCTTGGTCTTGGTATTGCACTCCCAGTCTTGGTCTTGGTCTTGGTCTTGCAGCAAGAGTCTTGCAAGTCTCGCAGTTACCCACTAGCATATTGCTATTTCTTAATAAACAACTCACATTAGGTGGGTTTGAACCCACCATCTAAACTATCCCTGCCTATACTCTAACTAACTGGGCTATCTACCATGTCCCACGGGAGTTAGTCTGTTTCTTAATAAACGTTTGCATTTAATAACCTGACATGTGCTAAAACATGGTGAAAACACAAAAAAACAAATAAATGACATAAAATTGACTGTATTTTAAAGAACATTATCTATCTAGAAAGGGATTGATGGACTCTCACATTAGGTATATGAAATGAAATGGAATAAAAGAGTTCTACAATTTGCCATTTATTCAAATAAAAAATTTAAAAAAATACAAATTAAATTACAGCACAGTACGCAATAGCTTTGACACTATTATTAGTTGATAATTTTTGTTTGCTATTAGTTGAAAATTTTAAGATTGGCTTTTTTAATAAGAGTTAATAAAAAGTAATACACGCAGTTTAATTAAATAACATTTATATGTACAGAGTGAGTTTTATGTAGGAAACGCCTCAAATATCTCGGAAACGACTTGAACGATTTTTATAGAATATGGTGGGTAAAGGTCTTCTAATGCGGCCGATATTATAGTGGTAATTACACATTGTTGTCAGATCTTTCGTTTTTTTGAAAATATAATGAACTTTCGTATTTGGAATAGAACACCCTGTATATTTTTAAACTTTCAACCATAATAACTACTAATTAATTTTCATGTAATATTTTCTATACCGAAATGCCGTAATTTCTGAGTTATTTCTATATTTATTTAAAAAATAATTTAAACAAATTATAAAAATCAATTGTTTCAGCCCTGGCAGACTTATTTTACGTTCTTTGAATCATATGGAACAAAAAAGGTCTGTTGTAGTTTTTGTCTAAAGTTATTCGTTTCCGAGTTATAAACAATTTAAAACTGAAAAAATCGAAAAATGACGATTTTCAAGGCTCAAAAACACAAGTAAAAATATTATTTTCGAAATCTAGAAGTGTCTAAACTGAAGTTTAAACTTTATTTATCAGTTGTCGATAAGTAATTTGTTTATTTCATTAAAAAAAAACTTTAATGCGATCGCCCATCCTCTCATAAGTTCTTCATTAACAATAAAAAACAATGACAAAATCACACATCGGCCAATATCTCTTTTTATATAATAATATCTCTTTTTTTGAAATTTGAAGGTTTTGTATTTAACATTTTACCGTGTGTGAATGGACTATACAGGGTAGCCAGGCATTATCTTATCTAGTGCCTTTTCAGCAAAAACCTTTGTTTGGCCGATTGATCTAATATCTAATTGCACACCTTGCAAACAGTTTATAAGTAGAACGTTTAGTCTTTACGATGTGGTTAAGGAAAAACAATTGAGTGGTTGTGCGTAACACTCGATATGCTATTCGTATTATATTTCTATCACTTTAGGCGACATACTTCTTTAAAAGTTTCAATGCCTTATTATTATACTGTTGTGTCGGCGTCACACAACACAAGACGATTATTTTTATGAAAGGTTGCTATTCTCAAAATCTAGACAATTGCTCAATTGTAATTAATTTCGGAGCGAAGGCGTCGTCTGATATTTGGAAAGAATGAAATATTTTATTTCTAGGTACATTGTATAAAATTTATTATGACCTCTGAGTACGTATCCAATAAATAAGTATTTATACTTTTAATTCGGTATGTATGTTCATCGTATTGTTCATAATGCGGATAAATCCAATTTTCCAAATTTTTGTTACATTTTTTTTTTGTATCTCATAGTCTCTAAGCATATATCCGAACTAATATACAGGGTGTAACAAAAATACAGGTCATAAATTAAATCACCTATTCTAGGACCAAAAATAGTTCGAATGAACCTAACTTACCTTGGTACAAATATGCACATAAAAAAAGTTACAGCCCTTTGAAGTTACAAAATGAAAATCGATTTTTTCCAATACATATATCGAAAACTATTAGAGATTTTTTATTGACAATGGACATGTGGCATTTTTATGGCAGAAATATCTTAAAGAAAAATTAAAATGAAATTTGTGCACCCCATAAAAATGTTATGGGGGTTTTGTTCCCTTTTGTGCCAAACTTTTGTGTACGTTCCAATTAAATTATTATTGTGGTACTATTAGTTAAATTAAATATTTTTAAAACTTTTTTGGTTCTTAGTATTTTTTCGACAAGGCAGTTTTTATCGAGTTGGGGCTTCTTTTCTAATATGTTTACGTAGAGATTTTTGTTCCTTTAAACCTCCCAAATGGTTGTGTACGTTCCAATTAAACTATTACTGCGATACCATTAGTTAAACACAGTGTTTTTAAAACTTTTTTGCTTCTTTGTTTTTTTTTCGATAAGGCACATTTTATCGAGATGTGACTTCTTTTTTAATATGGTTCAAAATTTACCTAAAAATGTAAATCATAAATAAATTTTCCTATTATTATCAAGTCTCCATAATCGTACTTAGCCATATACAAAAATATGTGGTGGATTTCACAAATAATATGCAAAATATCTCGACAAATACTAACTTCTCGAAAAAGTACCAAGAGGCAAAGAAGTTTTTAAAGCATTGTGTTTAAGTAATGGTACTACAATAATAATCTCCATATATCTCCATAATCGTACTTAGCCATATACAAAAATATGTGGTGGATTTGACAAATAATATGCAAAATATCTCGACAAATACTAACTTCTCGAAAAAGTACCAAGAGGCAAAGAAGTTTTAAGAGCATTGTGTTTAACTAATGGTACTACAATAATAATCAAATTGAAACGTACACAAAAGTTTGGGGGGGTTTAAAGGAACCAAACCCCCATAAAATTTTTATGGGGTGTCTAAATTTCACTATAATTTTTTTTTAAGATACTACTGCCATAAGAATGCCACATGTTCATTTTCAATAAAAAATCTCCAATAGTTTTCGATATATTGGAAAAAATCGATTTTCATTTTGTAAATTCAAAGGGCTGTAACTTTTTTTATGTGCACATTTGTACCAAGGTAAGTTAGGTTCAATCAAACTATTTTTGGTCCCAGAATATGTGATTGAATTTATGACCTGTATTTTTGTTACACCCTGTATTATTCCATAAAACGACACTCAAACTGCAAGACGCAAGAGTCTCGCAGGCTTAGTCTTGTTCTTGCTCAAGTCTTGCACGGTCAGTCTTGGTCTTGGTCTTGCTAAAATAAGGCGGTCTTGGTCTTGGTCTTGGTCTTGCTAAAACGCAAGAACAAGACCAAGACTGCAAGACCAAGACCGATTTTGGGCAACACTAATTTAGGTACTTCCGGGATTTCTTCTTCTTTTACTTCTACGGCACTACAGCCCAAATTAAGCCTTGGCCTCCTTTATTTTTTGCCTTCACCCTTGTTTGTCTGGTTTCACCCCTATTCAGCGATCCCCATAAGCGCGGTCCCCGATTGAGCGGTCTCAATACAGCGGTCCCCGTTTCAGCGGTACCCCGATTCAGCGGTGCCCGATTCAGCGGTCCCCATAAACGCGGTCCCCAATAGAGCGGTCTCAATACGAAAATAATAATATGACAATGATAAGTAATTAGTTTTATTGTAGGATATTATTTTAACCTATTCTTGTTTGAAAATATACAGGTAATATCTAAGTATCTGGTATATACCCTAGTTAATAGGGAAAAAAATCATCGATTTCACGTAAAAATGTTCTACAGGGTTTTCAAAGTTTTAAACGGTAGATGAGGGATAACTGATGATAATTCCGTGAAGACGTACAGCTGATTTTGCTTTTTTTTTTTTAAACAATTGTAAAGAATGAAAAAAGCAGTTTTTTGACTATAAAACGTTTCTTGTACATTTTAGAGAAAAATGTTTCAAAAAAATGTAGATCTTAAAAAGTTCTTTAATTTGGTGGTAAGCATATTGTAATATACAGTGCGTCCATAAAGTAACGCATAAATTCGTTATTTCGTAAACCGGCGACTTTAAGGAAAAATCCCGAAACAGGTCGATTTTTATTTTTAAATTACGATTTTTTGACATATATATCATCCTCGTGACGTCATCCATCTGTGCGTGATGACGTAATCGATGATTTTTAAATGGCAATAGGGGCCATGTGACAGCTCATTTGAAAGGGTATTTAATTCTCTATTCAATAATATAAACATTAACATAATTATTTATACAGGTTGTTCAAAAAACGTTTTTTTAATTAAAATAAGTGAGACAAAAAGAAGAATATATGTAGTTTATATTAAATCAAAATGCATTTTACTACTGTCAGTAAAGAGAAAAAAAATTTATTTGACAAATAAACATTGATTTTCGTTTAAACGAAATGTTCAAACTGCCAAGAGACAGGTGGGTGGCAGCTTTAACATTGAATTTAAGCGAAAAACAATATTTATTTGTCAAATAAACATTTTTTTTCCTGTTTTCTGACAACAGTAAAACGTATTTTGAATTAAATAAATTACATACATTCTTCTTTTTGTCTCAATTATTTTAATTAAAAAAATTTTTTTTGAACACCCTGTAAAAATAAATATGTTAATGTTTATATTAGTGAATAGAGAATTGAATACCCTTTCAAATGAGCTATCACATGACCCCTATTCTCATTAAAAAAATCATCGATTACGTCATCATGCCCAGATGGATGACGTCACTAGTATGATATATGTGCCAAAAAATCGGAATTTAAAAATAAAAACGACTTGTTTCGGGATTTTTCCTTAATATCGCCGGTTTACGAAATAATGAATTTATGCGTTACTTTATGGACGCACTGTATAAACAATTGACCGAGATAATTGCAAAAAACCCTCATTTTTGCAGTACATTATAAATATTAATAACTTTATTTTTTGCACAATGACGTAAAATTTAATGACTTTAAATTACATATGTCAATTAATGAGTTATTTAAGTGTGCTAAATTTCAACCAGATCGACCAAATAGTTTATAAGTTATTCAATTTGTTTATCCCAGAGAGCAATTGTTTATACAACTGTTCTTGCCCTACAGTGACTCTGTGAGATATTTTTAGCAGATCGCAGTCAATTATTTGAGACTTTCATTTTAAGACGTATTAAAAAAATTTTAACATTTTATTGAAATTGTTATTAAAAAAACTGTTTGAAAAAGACCTGACTTTATAGCTTATAAACAATTAGAATAACTTAGATATTTTTTATGTTCCGTGCTTGCATGTAGGCTTAATGAAAAGCTGATGAAAAAATGCATATAAAAAAAGAAAAAATAATTTTATATGTTCATTTTTTATTGTTAAAACTACTGCCCCCAAGAGGGTCCTGGTTTTACTCATTTTCCTGAACGATGCCTCTCAAACGGCATGCTGCAGAACCAAACGCCGCTGAAACGGGCCGGTGGAATCGAGAACCGCCAAAACGGGGACTGCTGAAAAGGGTCGGTGGAATCGAGAACCGCTGAAACGGGGACTGTTAAAATGGGGTCTTACCGTTTGTCTGTAGCTGCTCTTGTCCATACACTGACTCCTAAAAGGGCTTGTGCGTCGCTGTTTACTGTGTCTTCCCAGCGCTTTCTTGGCTTTCCAACCAGTTTCTTTCCCTGCATTCTAGCATTCAGTGCTCTTTTTGGTAGCCTATCCTCTCCCATTCTTATAACATGTCCGGCCCACTGCAATCTTCCTGGATTTCCCCGTCCCCTATTTTGCCGAACTTCATTGACTTTTTTCTCTCGTGGTAGATCCGTACATTTTCGACAATTTTGTACACAACCAAACAATTCAAATTGTTTAACAATACGACTAATCGTTGGTTGTGTCGGAGCTGGCTTATCTGGATTAGCACAACTAAATTGAAGTTTAATGTCACCATAGGAATGGCCTCCAAAATACAATTTTAAAATTTGTGTTTTTTCATCAAGAAGAAACTAATGATAAGATCGGATTCTCCACATACAAGACAATTTTTTACGAACATTTTAACCTACGGCGCAAACCCCCCTGTAAAAGATACATGCAACGTGTGCGACTCTTTTAAGATCAAAATTAAAAATAAGGATTTTTTAGAAGAACAGTGTAAATTTAAGCATGAAAATCATCTACTAAACTCAGAAGATCATAGGCGTAACCAGGGGGGTTTTGGGGTTATAACTCCCCCATTGGGATATACTTTGAGCTCTATACGCTTAACAACATACCCGCTGGAGACCTTCCAGTAGTTGTAACCCCCTCTTTAGGGCCTTGTAACCCCCTCCCTTAGGACCATCCTGGTTACGCCGTTGCAGAAGATGCACGCGATACGATGAAACAGGAGTTGGAGCAAGCAAAAAATAATCGTAAACTTGAAGTTATGACATACGATATGGAAAACGTTTTGGGTTTAACGAAACTACCAACTAATTTGCTGTATTATTATAAACGGCAGCTTTCACTTTACCATGTAGGATCAACCAACACACCATACTGCTTTATATGGACAGAAAGTATGGCTTGTCGTGGAGTTCAGGAAGTAGGTTCCTGCTTAAAAAAATTTGTTGATAATTATTTGGCTGAAGGAAAAAATCACTAATTTTATGGTCCGACTCGTGCGGTGGGCAAAATAGAAACATAAAATTTTCTTGATGTTGAAAGCTGTCCTAGAAAATCACCCTTCTTTAAAAAGTATTTACTGAAAATATTTGATTTTCGGCCATAACTTCCTTCCAAATGACAGATTTTGGGGAAGTTGAAAGATCGCTAAAATACCAAATACGCTTAAGGGGACGGGTACGTATTTTCGGCTGCAATGCTATTCAAATGGGTATGTATTCATTTTTTTTGAATCCTGAGAAAACTAATAAGTATTTTTGAAAATTTTTAACGCAGAATGAAAGATTACGTTATTAGTGAGGGCCGAAAGTCCCCGAGAACTTCTATAATGTTTATGTTAATAAGTTACAGAAGTGAAAAACTAAGAGAAAATTTAGTGTGATTTTTAATTTCAAATATCTCATTCAAAATAAACTTTTTATTTATTCTAAGAGACTTTCGGCCCTCGGTAATAATTTAGTCTTTCATTCTGCGTCTAAATTTTTTAAAAGTATTTATTAGTTTTTTCATGATTTGAAAAAAATGGACACCATGTCCGTGGTAATATTCTCCAAATCCAGCTTTGTCTTACAACCCACCCAGTCCAATAGAATATTGTCAGCATATTGTCAGTCAGACACTGACAATCAATGACAATTTTAAATATTTGACATGGCATCGGGAATATTTTGAGTTGTTGATTAAATAATATTGATAGTGTATTTGATAAATAATTGATGTAAGACGTGAACTTAATAAAAAGTTATTTATTGTGTATTATTTGTGGAAGATCCAAGCAGAGAATACATCAGGATAATATATTCTGTGATCCAAGTATTTTGTGGTTAAATATGTTCAAAATTGTAAGCGTTCCATAGTAACAATATATTATTAAAAAATCACTTTAACACTTTCCCTCTCTTCTCAACTGAGTATTAGTTTTTGTTGTACATATAAATTAATACAATCACTGAATACATAGTTAGTGAAAAAATTATCACATTTATTAACTGAATAAATAATTTGCAATTATACAAATAACAGTTATCCAAGAACATTCAAAAGCCATCTCTTTAACCCGCCAGTGGTCGCTATATGAGATTTTCTCTCACGGTTTCAGAAAATTGCGCACAACTTTTCTTTTGGGAAATTATACGCGCTGTAGTCCTTCTAGTCTCCTAACTATCCTCCCTCGACAATCTAATAGACTCGTCCGCTCAAATAGTGACTCAGTTTACTTAGTATCACCATATTGTTGTCAGTGCGCTTCATGTGAGAGATTCTCTCATCAAGCGACCACCTACGTCACCGACTGTGTATAAAAATTAATTTTATTTTTCCCCTTAAAACCTAAAATAATATCCTTTTATGATGATAAAAGGAGCCGTGGATGTGGTTGATGATATGAAAATCCTATATTCTGTTTTATGGGTTAGTTGTAGATGGTCACTTATCATATATTTTTCAATGTTAAATATTGGCGGCATCAATAGTCACATTTTATATAAGATAATAATAATAAAACAGAAAAACGTCGTGTCTTTTTAAAGCAAATGGCTTTATCGTTGATGAAACCTCATCTTTTTTGTAAAATTTTGTAAAGAAAGGCAAAAGTTGGATACGTGAGAGAACATCTCACGCGCGACCACTCGCGTAACAACCTTCTAGCGACCAATGCCGGGTTAAGTTAATGATGACATTTTCAAGTACAATGACATTCTAGTAATGTTTACATATCCATATCAGTGTGAATTTTACTACACGTAATTTGCCGTGTAAAGACAGAAAGAAGCACTGTTTAGTATTCAGGTTATGGTACAGAGATGCAGAGATGTCGGACATCCGGTTTATATGTGTCTCATTGACTTTGAGAAGGCCTTTGATCGGGTAAAACATACGGAAATGATTGCTATTCTTCAGAAAGTGGGTATTGATGATAAGGACCTACGCATTATCAAAAATCTTTACTGGCATCAACGTGCAAACATCAGGATTGGCTGGGACACGTCTGAAGAACTTCAGATACGAAGAGGAGTAAGGCAGGGCTGCATTTTGTCCCCACTAATATTTAACATCTATTCTGAGTTTGTTTTCAATAAAGCAGTGGATAATGCTCAATGTGGTATCAAAATGAATGGCGTCAATATTAATAATTTGAGATATGCGGATGACACGGTGTTAATTGCGAGCAATTATGAAGAACTTCAACATCTGATTAATAGGATTACCACAACGTGTGATGAATATGGACTCAAGCTAAACACCGCAAAGACCAAGGTGATGGTTGTCAGTAAGACGCCAATACAACCGGAAGTAGTAACAGCTTATGGTGAACAATTAGAGAGAACTAACAGTATCACCTACCTTGGTTGTAATCTAAATGAGAACTGGGACATGAGCAAAGAAATTAGAATACGTATAGAGAAGGCCAGAGCTGCATTCTTTAAGATAAAGAAACTTTTATGTGGAAACAACATTACTTTGAATCTTAAAATTAGATTAGTGAGATGTTATGTGTTCTCTACTCTTTTGTACGGTGTCGAAGGTTGGACTTTAACAGATACTCTTCTCAAGAAATTGGAAGCCTTTGAAATTTGAGTATACCGAAGAATCCTACGAATAAGTTGGGTGGATAGAGTTCGTAACGAAGTTGTTTTGCACCGGATGGGAAAAGTCACAGAAGTCGTCAGAACAGTTAAAAATCGAAAACTTGAATATTTTGGCCATGTTATGCGACACCCAGAGAGATATAATATACTCCATTTAATAATACAAGGCAAGGTAGACGGAAGAAGAGGGCCAGGTCGAAGAAGAACGTCATGGCTTAAAAACCTGAGAGAATGGTATAACAGATCCTCTGCATCCCTTTTCCGAGCTGCCGTTAACAACGTTGCTATAGCCAATTTGATAGCCAACGTTCGATAATCGAGCACGGCACATGAAGAAGAAGAAAGACAGAAAAAGTAGGGATAGCCGTAAAATATTTGCGAATTATGTACCCATGGCCTTAATGAATTTAAATCTTAGAGAATAAATCTTAGAGAATCGTTCTAAGGAAAAGAAGTTCTTTGCATGTGAAATGACGAAGGATGACTTATTTGGCACTTCACAAATTGAAAAATCTATAACTAACAGAAAAACAAATATTAACAACGAAAAAATCAGTTGGCTTAAAACTAGAGTAATAATGTTAGATAAAGACCATTCTCAGTTCATTTTTATGAAATATTCTCACAAAGAGAGTGAAGAATTTAAAGAAATAAATATAAAAAAGGTTAGCAAAGGTAGACCTCCTGATAATAATAACAGTTTTTTTGTATCCAAACTTTTGAAACTCTATCCAGACGGGAAGGTATTTTCACAAAAGAAAATTTCTGATCTTAAAACGTTGATGTCGTTAGTACCAAATGATGTAAAACATTTTTATACAAATTTAAGAGGTGCGAATTTTGAAGATGACGTAGAAGGATTTGGCTAAACTATTAATTTTGAAGTGGAAATGCTTAATGAATGTTGATATGTTATTAAAAAAAGGTTATAATTGAATGGTGCGAACAACTTATTAATGTTCTGTTATGTAATAAAACGATCCAAGTAAACAGTATTTTTTATATAAAAAGATCCAAATCCTAAAAGTAGCATTTAAACAGATTCACATATATTACTTAGATTTTATCAAAAAAAAAAAACAACCGCCATTTCATACTACAAAAAAGAGAAAAACTATTTTATTATATTTTTTTATGTAGGACAAATTATAATAGGACTAAACTCAATTTTTCCCCTTAAAAAATTGAGAAACTTAAAAATTATGAAATGTCGATTTTTAAAATAGTTTTTAATCTTAATTCACTCAAAACTGCAAAATGGCTGTTGGTACCTTTTACATAAGCGCTATCCAAGTGATGATTTCAACAATTTTGACCGGTTTAGAATGTAAATTTTTGAAAAAAAGATATAAATTAAAATAATCAGCATTTTTGAAATTATCGTAATTTTCATATTCTTTTAATAATAACTCTAAAAATACTCGATATACTCAAAAATCACATATAACCCAATTTTAGTTTTTTCCGCATCAAATGTTTTACCTGTTTTACTATTTCCGTAGGGTAAAAAATACCCTAGATAGAAACGGTTAAAACCTAAATTTTGCTGCGAGAACCGTGTAACAGGGGCCATTTAACCTTTTATTTTTAAAAAAGTAAGGAGCCTAAAAGATTAAATTTAACGGGTTTTAATAGCTCCTAGAATTAACTTTCAAATGGTTTTTAGGTGAATCTGATATCGTAAAAATTAACGGAGTTATTAAAAAAAAACAATAACATTTTTTGGAAAAGTTTTCAATATAAATTTTGAAACATTTCGGAATCATAAATTTTAATGCTGTCAACTTGTTCGGAGGCTCATTTGATAGATAAGTACTAAGTACTTTGACAAATGTTTAATAAATTTATGTTATAAAATGCATTGTTTTCCAGTTATTTAAGCTTGAATACTTAGTTTTGAGTACTCCCAATTTGGCCGAAAAAAATAAATATTCAATTACCTATAACTCACTTTTGTTTAACCCTCGTAAGGCGGTGCTTAGATTCTTACATTCTAACATAAACAACGGTGCGGGGTGCATTTGCACCCCATCTGTTTATCCATTTTTTTTATACGTGAACGTTGGGGAAATTAATTTGAAAGATATGTAATTAGAACTTATTTATTATAGTTAGAAATATAATTTTACAAAAAAAGTACTCATTTCTTCTTAAAAAAAACATTATCGTCGCAAAACAAACACATGAAATTTTTCACAGAATGAGTAACACAAAGTTTTTACACACAATACAGTTATGCCGGGACTTTCGGTCTTTTTTCTCTGACATAAGTAACACCGACCTTGTCCCGTAGCTCTGTTAGCTCCAGGTGGAATATCAGAAACATCTAATTCAGGATACGATGTTTTCATCATTTGCACTCAAAAGTCATTTTTTCAAAAAAGCATGTAAACACAAAGAGTATTAAATGCTGTAATCGGTGGAATACGTTTAGAATCGAATTGAATATGAATAAAAAAATGGACAAAAATCAAAAAAATTTATTAAAAAAGATAGGTGAGAAGAACGAGGTATGTTAACCCTCGTAACGCACCGCCTTACGAGGGTTAACATTATAAGGTTTTCCTAGTAGGGAATTTATTTTATTTTTTATTAGCTTCAATTTTGGTAATAATAAGTTTTTTGTGAAAACTTACAGTTTTTGAGTTATTTATGAAAAATTGTTTAAAAACATGTATTTTTCTCACGAAAAATTAAAATTTTTAATCTTTAATAACTCAAAAAGTTTTGATTTATGTTAATAACTTTATAAAACAAATTTTGCTTAGAATATTTGTCCCTCTATCAAATAATGGGGTTACTTTTAATAAAATAATTTTCACCCCCGAGAAGGGGTGGCATCCACCCCAGGGTAAAAGCGCAAGTTTACACCATGTCACCTATGTTCTTTGAGATATCCTCTTACTACTCACTAATTTTCATGCAATTCTATGGAGGTTCAACGAAATTGGAAGTATGTAATAGCTCATATCCACCTTCAGCGACTGCACTAGTGGCAATTTTAATAAATTTAATACAATACATAAAAATAGATAATATCAGAACATAAATTTCCTTTCTTAATTACCAACGAATGTATAGAAGTACTATTTATACATATACATTAGCTGATAATTTAGAGAGGAAACTTTTCATTGGAATTTTTGCGTATATTTCCTATTTTTAAGAGAGTCATAACTTTAGTTTTTTGTTTTTACTAATTGTAATAGAAAAAGAACAATACAATAAAAATATAAAGATTAAAGCAATCAAAATAGTCGAATATAATGAGAAACAAAAAGAAGCAAAAGGAAAGTCAACGGAAAGGAAACTAGTAATACAAGTGAACAAAATAAAAATGGATAGCATTTGACTCCCTAAAAATTTTAGCTATCCTTAATGCCCTAAGCAACAATAGAGTTGATGACCCATATATAAAAAGCATTAGGTATATTATATGTACCTACATGACAATGCAAAATCGCAAGTAAAAACAGAAGGAAAAACAGTAAAGATAACTACAGAGAGGGGAAAGACAAGGATTCTACCTCATCCAAGCTAATTACTTTAGTTCTAGAAAATATGTTTCTAGCTTCTGTAAATAAAGGAGTGACCTTAGATGGCGAAAAATTGAACCATTAGACCTTGATCCCGCGTACCAAAAAAAAGTTGATTAATATAATAATAGCAAGCTGAAAATTTGTCAATAGCTTAACGTTATCTAGTCGGACAATCTTTGATGTATGGAACACTGGAACAGGGGAAGTTTTAATTGTGGAACAGGTTAAAAATTTGAAACGTCAGACTCTCATGCAAAAATCAGACTGGTGTTTATCACCAGCTGGGCATTTTAATGAGTGGAACACGAAGAACATGTCAAATGGCAGGAATCATGTTGGTTAGTGATATCAGTCTGATTTTTGCATGAAAGGGTACCAAATCAATTGGATGTTCTGTCCGACAAAATATATTGGACGTTTTCGTAATCTGACGTTCCAAATTTTTAAACTGTTCCACAATTAAAACTTCCCCTGTTCCACTGTTCCCGTACATCAATGTTTGTCCGACTGGACACCGTTAAGCTATTAATAAATTTTCAGCTTGCTATTAATCAACTTTTTTTTTGGTACGCGGGATCCAGGTCTATATCTGAGATTGGCCGATGATATCGCGTTAATAGCAAAGACAGAGAAGAACTGCAGGAATTCCAATTAGACATAAATACAAAATCGAAAGAAATAGGATTAAATATAAACATAGCAAAAACTAAATTATCTAACAAACGAATCTCCAGGTATAACTGAAGCTATAACTGTGGAAAATAACAATATAAACTAAAATCACAATAAAGATCAACGATCAACGTAAATCATGATTTACAATGTATAAACTGTAAATCATTATTTGGGATTTACAATGTATATATGTTACAGTTCAAGTTGATTCTCAATTAGAGTTGAGTATTTCTAGTTCGAAGAGTTGATTTAAAAAATTTAATTAAACTTTTACTAGTTGAAGTAGACTCTTCCTAACCCTTGTTAGTAAAAGTAGATCGCGGGAAAAATAGTATCAACTCTTACTAGTTTGAGTTGACTTAGTCTAGTCGCAACATAGGGGGTCCCGTGGGCACTTTTAGGTCGCCGTGATTTGATGGTGGTATTATAGGTTTTTTGGGTCGCTGAATCCAATGGAAGTGGTCTGGAAGCACAAATGTGGTACGTTTAATTGTCATTAAAAATTATGGTAAAATTAGGTGTTTTTCAGGAATTATCAGAAGCCCTGTAAATAAATTGATAGTGTTAAGGTCTTCTCTGATGTATTTTATTTACAGCAAGTTTGTAGTCTTTTTCATAGTATTCTTATACGCTAAATCGATTGTCACTAGTCGTGATAGCTTAAACCACGTTCCGACTTTGTTATTAATAAATTATTGCAAAAATAACGGTTTATAGTACGTTTACTCACGGTTTTTGCTCTAAATTTTAAAAAACCACCTGGAATGACACGAATTTGGGCCTGCACGTAGCTAACATGTCAAACAAGACAAATGATATTGTGCCGATGTGTGCTTTTACCGTGGGGGTGTGTTTTACCCCGTTTCGGGGTTAAAAAAAGAGACATTTTAAATATGTCCAGAATTGGATAAACTGATTAATTCTAAGCAACTTTTGTTCTATACAGTTTTTTCACTAAGTCAATACTTTTCAAGTTATTTGCGAGTGAATATGTTCATTTTTCAACTAACTCAAAAGGAATTGACTTAGTGAAAAAATTGTATAGAACAAAAGTTGCTTAGAATTAATCAGCTTATCCACTTTCGGACCTATTTTAAAGGTTTCTTTTTTCAACCCACAACAAGGGGTGAAACTTACCCCCATGGTAAAAGCAGACGTCGGCACAATATCACTTGTTTTGTTTGACATGTTAGCTAGGTGTATGCCAAATTTCATGTCAATCCAAGTGGTTTTTTAAAATTTAGAGCAAAAATGGTGAGTGAACGTATTATAAACCGTTATTTTTGAAATAATTTATTAATACCAAAGTCGGAACGTGGTTTAAACTGTCACGACTAGTGGCAATCGATTTAGCGTATAAAAATCAAGCGCGGCTCCTCCTTAGGGTCAATTGGTCAATGACCCCCCTAAAATAATCTCATAAAAATACCAATTTTATTAAAAATATCTTTTATCTAAAACTTCACTCTGAAATATAAAATTCTCTCTCAGCAGTCTGCATTGGCAAAACAAATATAATAGATATAATAACGTCGCGCCTCGCGCTATACACAAGCCCGTGGCTGGGCCGTATTTTAAATTGTCTATATACAGTTCTTATGGCTTATGGACAAATGCATGTAAAATAGAAAAGAGACGGCAGATAGCAATTTCGTGGGCGAGAGTGGGAGTGACCTTTCCGTCGTATACCTCTAGTAGAGTCGACGGCCTCACGTTTAGTTAGTTACCGTCTGCTGACCGCACTTCACGGCAGGTCTATATCGATCGCGGCGTATTTGCGTAATTTATTTTGTTTTGTTGGATTTTTTTGTGATTGTAACAAAAACAAGATGAGTGTTGTTGACGAAATAATTGCCTTAAAATCTGCTGGAACACTAAATTATGAACGGCGGCTTGAGAAAAAAGAAAGTGGTCGACCAAAACCAAACATGAATTTAAAACAAACAACAAAGGATAGGGGTAAGGACATTCAAAGATATTTTAAAGAATCAATGTACAATTTGTGTGATTGGATTTGTGGCTGCAGTGTGAGAAATGCATTTTTTTGCTATCCGTGTTTACTGTTTTCGAATGACGCTGTATGGGCGAAAAATGGAGTAACTGACATTAAGCATTTAAAAGTGAAAATTACAAAACATGCCTCTTCAACTACTCATATAAATTCATCAATGAGTTACGCAAGTTTAGGACGTGTTAACATAAGACAGCAACTTGATAGTGTATATCGTAAATCTGTGCATGACTTTAATGAATTGGTATCTAAAAATAGGTATATTTTAAACAAACTAATCGACTGTGTAAAATTTTGTGGAGTTTTCGAAATTGCATTGCGCGGTCATGACGAAAGTGACAGCTCCAATAATCGTGGAATTTTTCTGGGCCTTATCGATTTTGTTTCTGAACTGGATTTAATGTTTAAAGAACACATTGAAAAAAGTACAGTATTTAAAGGAACATCGAAAACAATTCAGAACGATATTTTAGAATCAATGTTAGCCATTGTGCATACTCATATCATGAAGGAGATTGGCCAGACAAATTTTGTGGCCATTCAAGTAGATGAGACCACAGACAGCTCCAATAAAACGCAGATGATTATCATATTGCGATATGTATTAACTGGTATTGTACATGAAAGATTTTGGAAATTTGTTAACCCCCTAGGTACTACAGCACAACATTTAACTAATGTAATATTGGAAGAACTTCAATTATTAAAAATTAATGAAGCACCTGAAAAATTGATTGCCCAAAGTTACGATGGTGCATCAGTCATGAGCGGTAAACTGGGAGGAGTACAAACAAAAATTAAAGAAATATACCCAAATGCACACTTCATTCACTGCTATGCCCATCAATTTAATCTTATCCTCCAAAAAGCGGCGAGTCAACACAAACCGATAAAAATATTTTTTGCAAATTTACACGGATTTTCGTCCTTTTTCGGCCGATCTCCAAAACGTACGATGGTTCTGGATAGAGTGGTTAAAGTAAGGCTACCTAAAGCTGCGCCTACTCGATGGGCTTTCAATACAAAATGTGTTGAAATTGTATACACTTATAAAGATGATTTAAAATCTTGCTTAGAGGAAATTATTGATGAGGAGCAAGATGGTAACAATATAAATCAAGCAACTGGTTTAAAAAGACATTTGGAAGATGAGCATTTTTTATTTTGGTTAAATTTTTTCCATAAAATAATGCCCCATGTTGATATATTGTTTAAACAATTGCAAATGCGAGACATTGATGTTATATCTGTCAAAAATTGTATCCTGTCTTTTAACAACAATATCCAAATAATTAGAAATACTATTTTGGAATCAGAAGTACCAAGCACATCAACAGCAAAAAAAAGAAAAACTACTGCAGAGGATCCAAAGCGACGAACTGCACTTGAAATTTGTGATATTATTATATCTGAAATAAATCACAGGTTTAGTTTCAATGATCATCTCATGATTTCACAGTTATTCTACATAGAGAAATTTGAAGCATACACTACCAACTTTCCGCAAAATATTTTAAAAATGGTGACGGCTAATTATCCCACAGTGAATATTTCCAAACTAAAATCGGAACTTGAAGTCTTATATTGTCGTGAGGATTTTCGCAATAGTGCTGGTGCAGTAGCCATACTTCAGCTTTTTATTAACATGAATTTGTCTGAAACATTTTCTGAAGCAGTGAAGTTATTAAATATTTTGTGCACACTCCCTATGACAACCGTGGAAAGTGAGAGATGTTTTTCTACTTTAAAAAGAGTAAAAACATTCCTGCGTAATACGATGGGACAACCTAGACTTAGTGCCTTGTCTATGCTGAGCATCGAGAAAACGCTTGTCAAGAGCATTCCAAATTTCAATGAGAAGGTCATAGACTATTTTGCAGAACTAAAGGATAGAAGAATTGACTTAAAATATAAAAATATTTAAAGTAAGTTTCGTTTTAATAAATTTACAATTTATTATACTATAAATATTCCTATCTATATATCAGTCAATAACCTGTTCATACCATTTTTCCTATATTTTTTAAAAGATTTACTCTAAAAAAAGACAAATTTAATTTTCGGAAAACTAGGGTAAATAGTATTGAGTTTTATCTAAGTCTGTATTTTTTATCTAAAATATAAATGCTAAAAGATCTTTTAAATACTTTAAAAAATCAACAGTTTGAAGTTTTCAAACCAAAATGACCCCCCTGAAGATTGACCCACGAGCCGCCGCTGATAAAAATACTATGAAAAAGACTACAAACTTGCTGTAACTAGCGCATTTCGATCTTTTCAGCGAATAAACAATTATTTTGTTATTAACAAAATAAGAACATATTTTGAGTAATCGCGACTAGTCCCATTCGATTCAGCGACCAAAAATACATCAGAGAAGACATTAACACTATCAATTTATTTACAGGGCTTCTAATAATTCCTGAAAAACACCTAATTTTACCATAATTTGTTAATAACAATTAAACGCACCACATTTGGGCTTCCAGACCACTTCCATTGGATTCAGCGACCCAAGAAACCTATAATACCACCATCAAATCGCGGCGACCTAAAAGTGCCCACGGGACCCCTATGTTGCGACTAGAGTAACTGTTTCAGGACCGATTCAGTAAATGTAGATTATACGAGTATAATCTCACGTGCTTTTTTGATGAGTGTTCGTCGTTCGTCTCTTTGTTTTGACCGTTTCAACTACTTATCACGATTTGAACATATCCAGTAACATTTAATTTCTACAATCGGTTGTTTGTGTGAATCAACCCTTACTAAATGGCATTGGGAAGAGTATACTTTTTCTAGTTGAAGGTTGAAGTCTACTTTTAATAGTAACTGTTGAATAAAAATCTTCATTTTATATTTTTATAATCAATTTTTACTAAAACCAGCCGTTTGAGTTAACTCGAACTAGGAAGAGTCAACTCCAACTGGATAATCTACTTGAACTGTAACATATACATTGTAAATTATGATTTGGAAGTGCTCCTTGTAACATTCAACATGTCTTGGTTTGCTTATTTTAGTGCATCTTTATTGTGATTTATCGAACTACTCAAGCTTAGTCTGGAGACTGACTTAAATAGAAGATGATACTTAGCATGGGCAACATTTGGAAGATTACAAACAATATTCAAATCAAACTTACTAAATATAGATAAATCATATAAAAACAGTAGCCTAAAGAACCACGATACATTTTTCATTGCCTAGGTACTAACTTTTTAATCTTAATAGTGCAGGTTTAAATTACAATAATTTAAATAGTAGTCCAAGAACCGAAGCTTTTCAGCTGGCAATTTTTACAGAATGGATCGATTTGCTTGAAAATTTGAGAATAGGTAGTGAATAGTCCAAGGATCAAAATCTATATGATGCCGAAAGTCGCTTTTACCATGGGGTGGTTGCCACCCCACCTTGTGGGTGAAAATTTTTTATTATATTTTGACCGCAGGAGTTGATAAAAACATTCATTTTAAACAAAAAATGTTCTATTCATTTTTTTGATAAAATTAATATTTTTCGATTCACTCGCTATCGAAAGTGTTAGTTTTATATCGAAAAAATCAATGTAGATTACTTTGACTATAGGTGAAATTTTGTTCTATGATTAAAATAAAAAACATAGATAAGACTATTTAGTGGCATTAATGTAGTTTTTACTTACGGAAAAAATCTAACAAGATAGAACTTTTTGTTATCAAGAAATGTATAATACATATAAAATAATATAATGTATAATGATTAACATATCACAAAATTCTACTTAAGGTGAAACAGTAGCGATCAACAGGTAGCGAAAACGCGTTCCAAGATTGCGACTGTAATTTTGAATATCTTTTGGAGATATTTGGCACACGTATTCGTAATATAATAAAGAATGGCGGTACAGAGCCCAATCTGAAAAATATATTAATATGTGGAAATTACTCTGTAATTAAATACAATATTAAAAAAACGAGCCTGTACCGCCATTAAAAAGAACAAAAAAATACACTTTCTTCAAATAAACTTTTTTATCCGATGCCTAGATTTTGTGTCATTTTGGAACTACTAATGAAATAAAAAAATTTAGTAGTTCCAAAATGACACAAAATCTAAGCATCGGATAAAAAAGTTTATTTGAAGAAAGTGTATTTTTTTGTTCTTCTCAATGGCGGTACAGGCTCGTTTTTTTAATATTGTATTTAAATACAGAGTAATTTCCACATATTAATATATTTTTCAAATTGGTCTCTGTACCGCAATTGCTACTGTTTCCTCTTAAAAAATGGGTGCTTAATTTTTATTAAACAAATTAACTGCAAAGTTAGTCGCGTTTTTAAATACCTACAAAAATATTAGTTTTAGAAAAAATAGACCTGGTCCTGGAAAAATACAGAAAATTTTACACAAATCCACATTACAGATTTTCCATTATTTCGCAAACATTGTTCTGTAACTTTTTCTACGCATTTCTAGGTATAGTACATTCTTTCACGGATTTTGCTTGAAATTTGGCATACGCATAGCTAACATGTCAAAGAAAAAAAGTGATATGGTGCCGATGTGTGCTTTTGCCCTAGGGGCGAGTTTCACCCCATCTCGGGGGTGAAAAAATATATGTCCAAGATAAGTCCCGAAATGGATAAACTGACTGATTTTAAGCAACTTTTGTTCTATAGAGTTTTTTCTCCAAATCAATACTTTTCGAGTAATTTGCAAATGAATATGTTCATTTTTCAACAAAATAACCACGTTTTTAGACGGTTTTTCGCAAATAACTCAAAACCTAGGCATTTTGTCAAAAAAAATATTCTTACCAAAACTATAGCCTATAAAAAAGTGAAAAAAAAACGGGGTATATATTAGGTCTCTATACCCAGCAAAAGCAGAGTTATAGCTAATGAAAAATAGGTTCATATTCGAAAAATTCCAAATAGAATAATTCAATGTGAAATATTCAAATAATGAAGCATTCTTGGGGAAAACACATTACAACTTTTTTAAAGCGTTTAAAAAAGCTTTATTTCTCTTTTTATAAAAAAAAATTCTAGCATCAAATGTAACCAAGTTACGCTCAAAATAAAGTTGGTCACTTTTGTTTTGGCAAAAAAAAAAATCAGGAAGATCACTCCCCAATTAGCAACATAAATGAAATTAATCGTTACCGCTTCACAAGTTATTTTACTTATGTTTTGTTTATATGATCTGTAAGTTTCATCGATTCAAAGTGCTTATTTTTGAGAAAAATTAGTTTTAAAGTAAAATTTTTAAAAATTTTAATTT
Organism: Diabrotica virgifera virgifera; assembly: GCF_917563875.1. Classification (NCBI taxonomy): domain Eukaryota; kingdom Metazoa; phylum Arthropoda; class Insecta; order Coleoptera; family Chrysomelidae; genus Diabrotica; species Diabrotica virgifera. Next base: position 80,798,339 of record NC_065447.1, read on the forward strand.
TGAAAAAAATGCTTTTTTTCAAAATAACTTAAAAATTTTTAAAGGTACCAAAAATCTTAAAAAATAAAAAAGTCGGTTTTACTTTTTTGAATTTTTTGTATTGTTTTGTTTTTCTGTAAGACAAAAATTGGTTAAGATTCGGTGTTTCTAAATTTGCATACACTCATGATAAGTAACTCGTTCAAGCCCTTTTAACTACAGCTCATGAATTAAGTTCATTTGAAATGCTAATTAGGGGGTGATTTTCCCGATTTCTTACCAAAAAAAGGACCAACTTTATTTTGAGCGTAACTTGTTTACTTTTGATGCTAAAATTTTTTTTAAAAACAAAAATAAGCATTTTTTAAACACTTTAAAAAAGTTAAAATGAGTTTTGCCCAAAAAAGTGCTTCGTTTTTTGGTTATGGCACGTTAAAATATTCGATTTGGAATTTGACGAATATGAACCTATTTTTCATTAGCTATAACTCTGCTTCTACTAGGTATAGTGACCTAATATATACACGATGTTTTTCACTTTTTACGTGCTATATTTTTGATACGAATTTAGTTATTTTATCCATTTCCGGACTTATTTGGAACATATATTTTTCACCTCCAAAAGGGGATGAAACTCGTTAATAAAGTTTTATATCTGATGATTGCATCTTAGATTTTAGACTATGCAGAGCATTTTATAAAGAATATTTTTTTATAAAGTTAATAATAAAAAAAGTTTTCCATATTATGGTTTCAACTTACCTATTGAATGGGACCTATTGCATGTGTATATGTCAAATTTTGAAAAAGCATATCTTATTTAAAGATAGTCCTAGACTTTTTTATAATACACCATTTTAAAATAAAGAGAATAACCTTTCTTTTTTTATTGAAGTTGTACTTCTTTACGCGCGATATGAGGGTGAATTTTAATAGGATTAAAACGTTTGATCCCAGCGCAGTCGCATTACAACTTTGTTCTGATTGGATGTTCAAATGACATGACAAAAATTATCCAATATGGCAGCTGTGGCACAGCTGTGGGACTGTGGTTTGGTTATGTATGGTTGTTGCGTTTTAAAATTTGTAGGAAGAGAAACAACAAACAAAAAGTTAGTTAATGTTTATACTGCCTTTTTAAATAGTTTTCATATTATATTTTTGGACTTATTAACATAGAAGAGATGATTGTTGCATGCCAATGTGAAAGCCCATCAAACTGTGACTAGTATGAGTGCCGCAAAATTACTGATAAAAAACCTATTAGCTCGAAGGCGTAGAGAACTATGGATAACAACAATCAACCGGGACGATCTACGATCTCGCTTATTCAAAGCTAAAGAATCTTACACTGGTAAGTGTTTTAAAAATAGTTGATCAAATTTTGTTATGATATTTGAACATAGCCACTTTGCACGATGCAAGTGATTGCGAAATTTATTAGTCGTTATACGGGCTCTGATTGGGTGTTGAAATGATCTGTCAATAATAAATAATTGTTCAATATGAAGGTAAACAAATGTATAATATATTAGTTTTATTGTTGTGAGGACAGAAACAAAAAAGTTTATAATTGTAGTGATTTTTAAATAGTTTTTAAAGCAACAGGTACGTAATAATTGTAAATGTATCATAGGTACCTACCTATTTGAACCTACCAAAATACATAGTATGTAATACTTTTATAATTTTAACTATTTAGAATGGGAAATAAGCCACAATATTATTAAAAAATGATTTTTATTAACGTTTCGACGCCCAAATCGGGTGCCGTTGTCAAAATACAAAATACTATTGATAATACAAAATACAATAGTATTTTGTATTTTGACAACGGCACCCGATTTGGGCGTCGAAACGTTAATAAAAATCATTTTTTAATAATATTGTGGCTTATTTCCCATTCTAAATAGTTAAAATTGTAAAAATGCCACAAGAAAATAGCTTCAGAACAACATTAATACTTTTATGTACATAATTTGATTACCATCAAAATTTCTATCAATATTCACCTAACATATTGTTTTCTTACTCTATGTTTTGTTGTATTTTTTCAATTCTAAATCATTTCAATTCAAAATCAAAATAATTTGATTTACATAATTCAAGAATGTCAAAAGTTTAATCCGTTTAGTTAGTCGATCTTCGCACATAATGACACACTGTCTCCGTGGCGAAGCATTTAATGCGAGTGAACCCCAATACAACGCCAATACCAGCCGCGCTGGTAAGTTGGTTCGAATCCCAATAGAAACTTTTATTTTTTTATTTTTGAAGATATCCTTCTTTAGCGGCGAATCGATTGAGGGTGAAATTTGATTGATCCCCGACAGTGTGCATGCGCACACCGACAGTATGGTATTAGTGGTTATACGGGCTCTGATTGGGTGTTGAAATTTTGAAATGATCTGTCAATAATTGTTCAATATGGAGATTATCGGTAAACAAAAATATTGTATAATATTAGTTTTTATTGATGTGTGGACAGCAATAAAATCAAATTTATAATTATAGTGACTTTTTAAATAGTTTTGAAAAGCCGCAGGTACGTAATTCTAAATGTTTCAGTTGGAAATACCTAATAGTTTCAATACCTATCTATTTGGAAAATGTAAACAAAATAATGTAGTTACCTATTAGTAGGCAATGCTTTAATTTACGTAATCTGATTACGAAAAAACTTTCTACAAATCTTCATCTCATATATTGTTTTCTTACTCTATATTTTGTTGTATTTTATTTCGACAAAAATCAAACTAATAATTTTATTAAATTCATATAAATTTATGGTGTAAAAGTTTAGTTTGTGTATATTCCCACATGACGTACACGCGAATGTGGTATAGTTTGAAATGCCGTCAGCTTTCGTACGGCGCGGTAGACGTGAAGTGGGTTCGAGCCCCAAACAAGTTATTATTTTTTTATTTTTTTTTATAGATTTTATGAATGTAAGTATATTATTATATAATTTTTGAAGATATTCTTCTTTTTTGAAAGTGGTAGATAAGAAAGTTAGTTTGATTTTTAAATAAAATAAGTACAAATAACCTTTTAAGTATATTTACTTCGTTTAAATTACCTATTATATAATAGAAGAATATCTTCTTACGTGCGTACAAAGTACACACACATTTTTTTTTTATACATTTTATGATTGTAAGTATATTTATTATATAATTTTATTTTCAGAAAATACGTATTTAGTTAAAAAATTTTCCGACAATTAATGTTCAGAAATCATTTGTGGCATTTTTAATGTGTTTGTGTGTTTTATTCTTTTAATATTTTAATTTTTGGCACTGTTTTAATAAAAATGTTTGAGAAGTAGTAAGTATAAATTAGTTTAATATTTAAATAAAATATAAATAAAAAGTATATTTATTTCGTTTATAATCATATAATCATATAGTAGAAGTATAACTTCTTACGTGCGTATAAAGTACACACACATTCTTTTTTGTATAATGTAGGTATATACCCAAATATTCAATAAAAAATTAAAATGAGAAATTTAAAAATAATCATAAAATATATCAAAAATCGTTAAAAGAATAAAACTTTGAACAACCATATTTTTCTTAAAAATAGTCATATATCCTTCTACAATAGACCATTTTAAAGGTAATTGACTTTTCTTCCTATTAAAAATGTACCTCAATCTACGTAGAAAAATGTTACAGAACAATGTTTGAGAGGTAACAAGGAAAATGGGCCAAAATCGCTGTGAGTAGCGAAATTTTTAAAACCATAAATCATAAAGACTTCTACTAAACGTCAGTTTAAAGAGAAAAGATGGAAGTTCTTTTCTGTAAAGCAATGTCTCTAACAATATCCCCGTGGAAAAAAGTTATGGGGAAAAAACAAAAATGCTATCTTTCGTGTTTTTCTGCTTTTCTTTGAATATATTTTTGTAAAAAAATATTTTTGACTTTAAAAAGGTGATATTTCGATAGTAAATTTACCCTGTCAAATTTTTTCTATAGACGTGTTTATGCCAAAAGTACATAGAACTCACCCTAATGCACCCTGTGCCCAGGGACTAATTCACCCCTTTCTTAAAAACGCATCCCTTTAAATGGAAGCACTTCGCGGATTTTTCATATTTAGAGGTGCAGTGACAATTTGAAACAATGAAACCCCGTTAACGTTGTCGTTCCTTTTAGCTCTCTTATTTTGAACATTATCAATAGCCTAATAATGAAATAAATCTTACCTGCAGTTACTGCCCCAACGAAATTGTTAAATACACCAACCTTAATAATCATCTTGTATCACTTGGATCTTCTCAAGTCAAGTATAAAATAAATACATGTCTGGAAAAATGCTCTATTTGGTACAAATACTCGCCTATCCATCTTATCGAATCAACACTATCTGATTATCGAAAATCTATTGTGATTACAATTGCTGACAATAAAATACACACATAATATGCAGTACGTTCTAATTGTTTTCCAACTTCATTTATTGGTCACAGAAATGTAATAAGAAAAAACCAGTTACTGAAATTTAAATTATTATATTCGTATTACCGATTATCTTGTTATACAGGGTGATTTCTGATTCCTCATACCTATAATAAAACAAATATTAAGCTCATATATTTTAGAAAGCGAATTAAAGTTAAATTACAATAAAATATTTATATTGGAGATGATACATATTGAAAAGTAACCAACCTATGTGTCAATAATGAGACTGATATGAAAGACCTCTTAAATATACAGGGTGTAACAAAAAGGCAGGTCATAAATTAAGTCACATATTTTGGGACCAAAAATATTTCGATTGAACCTAACTTACCTTGGCACAAATGTGTATATAAAAAACGTTACAGCCCTTTGAAGTTACGAAATGAAAATAAATTTTTTCCAATTTATCGAAAACTATTAGAGATTTTTTATTGAAAATGGACATGCGGTACTCTTATAGCGGGAATATCTTAAAAAAATAACAGTGAAATTTGTGAACCCCATAACAATTTTATAGGGGTTTTGTTCCCTTAAACCCCCCAAATTTTTTTGTACGTTCCAATTAAATTATTATTGTGATGCCATTAGTTAGACACAATCTTTTTAAAACTTTTTTGCCTCTTAGTACTTTTCTAATAAGCCAGTTTTTATCGAGATATTTTGAACATTTGTAAAAACCACCATATAAGTAAATGGTTAAGTAAGGTTATAGAATATTATTTTCATAATGTTGACATGTCTCTACTTACCCATTTAAAAATGTGTGGTAGATTTTACAAATATTCAAAATATCTCGATAAAAAGTGGCTTATCGAAGAAGTGTTAGAGGCAAAAATTTAGGAACGTTGTGTTTAACTAATGGTATTATTAGACCGGGCTATCGTCGCCCCCGCTAGCGAAATAATTCCGATTCGATTTTTTTTTTCACAAACTTACTCAAAAAGAGGTTCTTATAACATATCCATAGGGTGCCGGGCGGTGCCGTGGTCAAAAAATTTTTTAAACAAATTCACAAAAATAATTTTTTTATTTCAAACAATTTTTTTTTTAGATAATTTGGGTCATTCTGAGCAAAAAAGGTCTATTGTCATTTTGTTCTAAAATGAATTGTTGTCGAGTTATATGCCATTTAAAATTTGAAAAATGCGAAAATGGCCATATGTATAACTCGACAACAATCAATTTCAGAGAAAAATTACAAAACAAATTTTTTGCTCATAACAACCCAAATTATCTAAAAAAAATTATTTTTGTTAATTTGTTTAAAAAAATTGTTTAAACAATTTTTCCACCTACCTCCACCGAAAGTATACTTTTCCGGACCTGATTGTAGGGAGCAAAGTTGTACTTTTCCTCCCTAGGGAGGAAAAGTAAAAGTGACGTCATGGTATTTCATTAATGAAATATAACTTATTGACGCCCTGTACAATATCTATTTTCTATTACGTAAGTATCTATACATTTTAACGTTTATTTATAAAACACCCTGTATTTTGCAGAATGGTAAAAAACAGTATAAATTGTTATTTTGATTTAACAATGTTAACATTAATAATTTGACTTACTTTGACAGTTGACAGTTATATTGTACCAACTTGTTAGTTTTAGTTTTAATAAATTTTGTTGGTTAGTTACATAAATAAATTAAGTAAAAATGAAAAAATGACTTGTTATTTGAGGAAGGTGGACAAATTATATGTATAACATGGGAGTAAAGTGCCTTTTCCTCCCTTGAATGATTACTGCCCTCCGCTACGCGTCGGGCAGTAAACTTCATTCTCGGGAGGAAAAGTAGCACTTTCCTCCCTTGTTATACAAATAGCTATTTCGACCACGGCACCGCCCGGAACCCTATGGATGTGCTGTTAGGACCTCTTTTTGAGTAAGTTTGTGCAAAAATATCTAATCGAAATAGTTCGCTAACGGGGGTGACGGTACAGCCCGGTCTATATAATAATAATTTAATTGGTGTGTACACAAGTATTGGGGGGTTTAAGGGAACAAAATCCCCATAAAATTTTTATGGAGTGCACAAATTTCTCTGAAATTTTATTTTAAAGATGTTCCTGCCATAAGAATGCCACATGCCCATTTTGAATATAAAATCTCTAGCAGTTTTCGATATATTGAAAAAAATCGATTTTCATTTTGTAGCTTTATAAAGAACTATAGCTTTTTTTATGTGCATATTAATTTGTACGTACTAACGTAAGTTAGGTTCATTCAAACTATTTTTGGTCTTGGTTTATGACTTGCCTTTTTGTTACACCCTCTATATTCAAAAATAAGTAATCTGTATCAATAATGCGACTGATATCAAAGACCTCTCCAATATATACTATAATTTTTTAATTAATTGTAAACACATATTTCACAACTTGCACAACTTATCTTACACAGGAATAAATTTGGCTGTTTCTATATAGTTTAATTTATAAATAAAAAAGTGTTCATTGATAACGGCAATTTGCCAAAACATTAGGACAACAGTAAAGTGTTTTATTCATTTTATTGCAGTCTGATAAACCAAAGCAATTCAAACATAATTTGTAGATATACATATAAGTATAAATCAGAAAACCTAAAAAAATATCACCAGATGCACTATTAGTCCATTGAAATGTTACATTTAGTGTGCATTTCTTAGAGGAGTCAATTTTATTTTTTTAATGTGTAGGGGGGTTCAGTAGAAGCTTAAGTTCAAGTTTTTGGGGTTGAGGCCCTTGTCCCCCGGCCGCCATCTTGGAAAAAGAGGTGCAAAGGGCTTTCCCGCTGTATCTCGTAAACTAGCTACCTTACAGAAAATTTAAGTTTACATAAAATGAAGAAAATTAAATTTTATACAATTTTATATGTATTACTTTTTATCGTAAAGTGACCAACAAAAAAGTTATAACCAAAAATAAGAGAGAATTTTGTAAGAAATTTCCTTTTGGAGGTTATAACTTTTTTTACGTTCATTTCACAATAAAATAACATCATAGCGATTTTGTAGAGGATTTTTTAATAAACAATTTTCACTATAAAGTTGTTTAATTTTATTTATTATCTAGGTTTTACAGCGCTCCAAACTTGACCAGATTCTCGAATTCTCGTAGAAAAATAATGCTTTTCTATCTATATGTATATTAGACGAGTAGCATTTACCGTTATGCCAACCACGAAAATCAACTTTAAGGTAAATGATCAATTTTGGTCTATTTTTATGTTTTCGAGGTCGCTGAATCCGAATATGAAGTTTATTTTTATCTGGAGTTGGTGGAACATGTTAAAAAAATAAATTTTATACAAAATTGCCAAAAATCAATTTTGATGATTTTTCAAATTTACCTCGCTGTATCTTTGGTCGCTGTAAATATTTCCTTTTAAAAATTTTACTGTGTCATCTTTGAAGTATGTAGATAACAATGAAATTTGTCCAAAATGTTTAAACACATTAAAAAAGGAGTTGTTAATTTATTAACATTTTGTCATCATATTTCATTAGTTTCATGTTTACTTAAAAAAGTTGAGTGACAAACTTTTTAGTTTATAATTTTAGCCAACACAACAATAAAATATAGATCATGAAGAAGTTTTTTGGAAAATTTTAAGTCAAAATATATAATAGGAAAAAAGTTATGTTACTTCATATACAAGCGGCACACCCCAAAAAACGCTTATATCTCGAGATCCTGACCAAGGTGTGGTGAATGGCTAATTTTTATCATACTTTATGATTTTGATATCAAAAATCGTTTTTTTGCTCTGCTTAAGAATTTTGCATTTTGCGGTTGCGTCATTCTTCTTCTGAAGCGGCGAATTTGTCCTCAAACAACTTCTTGGGCCTTTTCTATATATGCTTAGAGTTATAAGTTTTATAGTGGGAAGAAAGGTCAAAAACAGATTAATAATAGCATAGGAACGTTAAAATCATAATAAATTGTATGAATAAAAAATATATATATATATAGATAGAAAAGTAAGCCTAACTTTTGTTTTTATTGTATCCCTATGAGCATCCGAGAATCTGGTCAAGTTTGGAGCGCTGTAAAACCTATATAAATACATAGAATTAAACAACTTTATAGTGGAAATTGTTCGCTGAAAAAACCCTCTACAAAATTGCTATAATGTTATTTTATTTTAAAATGAACTGAAAAAAAGTTATAACATACAAAAGGAAACTTGTTAAAAAAAATTTACATATTTTTGGTTATATCTTTTTTGTTGGTCACTTGACGATAAAAAGTAATAAAAATAAAATTGTGTAAAATTTAATTTGCAACATTTTATGTTTAATTAGATTTTCTGTAGGGTTGGTAGTTTACGAGATATAGCGCGAAACCCCTTTGCACCATTTCCAAGATGGCGACCGGGGGACAAGGATGGCGACCCCAAAAACTTGAACTTAAGCTTCTACTGATCTCCCCTACACATTAAAGAAATAAAATTGACTCCTCTAAGAAATGCAAGGTACGGCCTAAAAAATGTAACATTTTAATGGACTATATAAAAACCATGCACTCTAAAAATTAACAAACTCCACGTAATTAGACTAGACGATACCAACAACATAGAAGCTTGCTGGGAACAAAAAATGAACATGAATAATCACTGCAGCTCGAAAAAATCTAAGACAACGAACAGTTAAAAATGACTGGAAGACACAAGACATTTTAGATCTAATGGACGTTCTAAGGCAGTACAAATCCCTGAACAGAGACAAATACAGTGACATACATAAAGAAATCTGAAAAATAATTTACCTAAATAGCAAAAGATCGATGCCTACAATGATCGATCCTATTTAGAAATAATTGAACAATAAACATTACTACCTACATAAAAAACTAAAAGAATTAACAGGCAAAAGCACAATTTACAGGCAAAATATATATTACAAGACTGTCACTCTGTGGTTCTGTGGGTGCTGTATGTATTGGAATTGCAGTAGACTGTAAACACAGCTGTTTTACAGTATTTAATGACAAATTGGAAGTACGAATATACTGCATATTTCCCAACATCTTTTCTGGTAATATTATTTGATTCTGCGTGGTGGGTCATGCCCTTACAATCTGCGCCCTAACCTACCATAGACGTACGAATAAAAATAAAATATAACATTAAAAAATGTGAAACTAAATACACTAATGACCTTAACACTCTGTGGCAGAATTTTAAGTGATATTAAATAGCCTGTACCGAAAAATTACATAATAAAATAATTTACTGCAAAAAACAACTCTGGATTACGCAGTTTCTCGACAAAAAATTAAAATCTAGTGATGCATTGCATGCATCATATGGGAATAAAAATTGAAGAAATAGTAACGAATTGGTCGGATATTGTTCGTCCGCTATAACTTTTCCCATGCTAGTGTAGGAAACAAAGGTTGAACCTTGCAAAATGGACACAAGTCCGGTTTTATTTTTTTCTGGTATATCAAGGGGTGCTTATTATAAGACTAACTTTTTCTGAAAAAATTTCGCCCCGCAACCCCCCTTTCCACCCCTTTAAAGGGGGTAATTTGTGGTTTTTGCGGAACGTAGACCTTCCTGTACCTTTTACAAAAAATTTCTTTTATAGAAATATGAAGAGGACTATATTTTCTACGATTTATTACCCGACAGCATCCGTCTATCATCCACCGTTTAGCGGGGGTGCCGCCCCAAATTTGGCAAGTTTTTAAAAAAGTTGTTTTTAAAAAATATATATTTTTGACTAACTGTAACGGAAATTAAGAAGAAATCCTACGGTAATTATTCGCAAATAATTGATTGATTTTTTGGCATAGGTTTCACTTAAGGATAATTGCCCTTTTTTTAATTACAGGGTGTTATATTTTAAAAAAACCCCTTTTTATACCATCTGAACCGTTTATGCTAGAGTAAAAATACTTTCAGCGATTACCCATGTACTGGTGTTATTTATAAATTCGTATAATGCACCCCCATTTTTTTTCCGGAACCACCCAAACTAAAGAAGAATTAATAAATAAAGTGATTTTCTTGGAATCCTTCACACACAATGCCCTTTATTAATATGCTTTATATATAATTTTATGCCCGTTATTATTACCCATGCATGGACACCAAAAGAGATTTCCTAGTGCAACCCCTGCAGCCAAAAATAATAAATAAAATGGGGGGTCGAATTTTTTTTTGTTTTTTGCTTTTTGATCCATATGGGCATATGCTTTATTAATAGTGCTTTTCAAAAATATATATGGTTATTGCAACATCCCTGCGGAAACCACCCCTATCCTTGAAAATATACTGCAGAAACTACCCCTATCCCTTGGCGTGCATGTTTATACGATTTTCTCATTACCTATGCATTATTTTTAAACAAAACTTATACATGGTTAAAGACCACTATTTACTCTAAAAATTAGGTCGTATTCATTTTTTTCGTATAAGCAACCGTTACGGCACAGTGGCGCCGTAAACCTCATATATGCTTTGGCGGGCTCCAGTTTCTGTTTTTTTTCGTCATCTGCTCGTTTTATTGATAAAGTACTTATGTAAAATAAAACAACACAGTGTAACCTACAAATTATGACTTATGCATATTTTACAATCTTTGCGCCCCAACCCAAAATCAATTTTTGCATATTTTCGCCACCTACACGTATTTTATTGCATTAATGCTACCTTAATAGCACAACATTTACCCTTAGGTGGTCGCTAAGCAGTGGCGGATCCAGCGAGGGGTGATGGGGGTGATCACCCCCCCTCTCAAACCAAGTGATGTTATAATCAAAGATTATAAAAATATTCTTTTATTTTTATAGAAATTTAGCCAATTGGCACCCCCCTCTTAACGATGCTGGATCCTCCACTGTCGGTAAAGCATAAAAAGTACGCCATTCTTATAAAAATAATAATATAGGTAATATAAGTATTTCTATAAAAATAAATGAATATTTTTATAATCTTTGAATATAATATCACTTGGTTTGAGAGGGAGGGGGAGGTGATCACCCCCATCACCCCTCCCTGGATCCGCCACTGCTTAGCGACCACTTAAGGGTAAATAGTGTGCTATTAAGGTAGCATTAATGCAATAAAATGCGTGTAGGTGGCGAAAATATGCAAAAATTGAATTTGGGCCACCACTGTGGCTTTGGGGCGCGAAGATTGTAAAATGTGCATAGGTCATAATTTGTAGGTTACACTGTATTGTTTTATTTTACATAAGTACTTTATCAATAAAACGAACAGATGACGAAAAAAATAAACCAAAACTGGAGTCCGCCAAAGCATATATTAGGTTTACGGCACCACTGTGCCGTAACGGTTGCTTATACGAAAAAAATGAATAGGGCCTAATTTTTAGAGAAAATAGTGGTCTTCAACCTTGTATAAGTTTTGTTTAAAAAGAATGCATAGGTAATGAGAAAATCGTAAAAACATCCTCGCCAAGGGATAGGGGTAGTTTCTGCAGTATATTTTCAAGGATAGGGATGGTTTCCACAGGGATGTTGCAATAACCATATATATTTTTGAAAAGCACTATTGATGAAGCATATGCCCATATGGATCAAAAAGCAAAAAACAAAAAAAAATTCAACCCCTATTTTATTTATTTATTTTTGGCTACAGGGGTTGCACTAGGAAATCGCTTTTGGTGCCCATGCATGGGTAATAATAATGTGCACAAAATGATATATAAAGCATATTAATAAAGGACAGTGTATGTGAAGGATTCCAAGAAAATTACTTTATTTATTAATTCTTCTTTTTTTTGGGGTGGTTCCGGGGAAAAAATGGGGGTGCATTTTTTACGTATTGGGCGCATTTTAGCACCAGTACATGGGTAATCGCTGAAAGTCTTTTTACTCTAGCATAAACGGTTCAGATAGTATAAAAAGGGGTTTTTTTTTAAATTTAACACCCTGTAATTAAAAATAGGGCAATTACACTTAAGTGAAACTTATACCAAAAAATCAGTCACTTATTTGTAAATAATTGTCGCAGGATTTCTTTTTAATTTGCGTTACAGTTAGGGAAAAATATATTTTTTTTAAAAACATCTTTTTTAAAAACTTGTCAAATTTGGGGCGCCACCCCCGCTAAACGGTGGATGATAGACAGACGCTGTAGGGATATAAATCGTAGAAAATATAGTCCTCTTCATATTTCTATAAAAGAAATTTTTTGTAAAAGGTACAGGAAGGGGTACGTTCCGCAAAAACCACAAATTACCCCCTTTAAAGGGGTGAAAAGGGGGGTTCCGGGGCGAAATTTTTTCAGAAAAAGTTAGTCTTATAATAAGCACCCCTTGATATAACGAAAAAAAAAAAAATAAAACCGGACTTGTGTCCATTTTGCAAGATTCAACCTCTGTTTCCTACAATAATGCGTCACGATTCATTTTCAAACAAATTAAGTCTCATGTATTAAAAAAAATATTACAGGAAGCAGAAAAGTGTCTCTCAAATTAAAGTGCACCTTTTGGAAGACGCCCTCTGCAATGGTAAAAAAGAACTAAAATTACTAAAAAGATTTTTTTTGTATGCCTCGAAACGTTCTTAGATAGATAGATAGATAGATACGTTTATTGACAATTTTTACATAGTAAACACTACATGTCATGTCACAATATAAATAAGTCACTTTTGTATACATAGGAAATAACTAAGAAATAATTAAGAAATAATACAAGAACACATAATATAACACGAAAAATAGAAATATAAAAATATAAAAAAATTCAGTTAGGTGTAATATAGTTTTCATAAAAACGACCACATTAGGAGCTCAAACAAACAAATTCATGTATACTATAGGAACAGTGTTCCAGCAGGAAGTGTTTTGCTAATTTATAAAATTGCTTAGAATTCATTGCCTTAATATCAATATTTTTGTTTATGTTTAAAAAACAATTATTATTTATTTATTTATTAAGCTCAACAGGCCGTGAAGGCCTAGGGCTGAAAGATTTAATTTTTCCTTACAATTACTATTACATATTTATATATAATGCTATATCCTATACTACTATAATATATACAATATTACATTTGTTTGTATAAAACACTTAATACTACACTTAACATTATAGTCTTTCCATACATTTCTTCACCACTTCCTTCCATTGTTTTCTGTCCAAAGCTTTTTCTTTCCAGTTTACAATATTACTTTGTTTTAAGTCTTCATATACGCTGTCCTTCCATCTCCTTCTTGGTCTTCCTATTCTTCTTTTTTGTATTGGCTTACGTAATAGAACCATTTTTGGCATTCTCGCCTTTCCCATTCTTTCTATGTGTCCTAAGTATCGGATTCTCTGTGCTTTGATTGCCGTCGTTATTTTTGGTTCATTATATAGTTCTTCAAGTTCCTTATTATTTCTTCTTCTCCATTGACCGTCTATTTTCACGCCTCCATATATTGCTCGTTGTATTTTCCTCTCCCATCTTTCTAAAAGGTCTATTTCTGATTTTTTACGCACCCATGTTTCACATGCATATGTAGCTGTAGGTCTGATAACTGTTTTGTAGATTCTTATTTTTGTTTTTCTTGACACATCTTTGGATTTCATTAATGGACGCAATGCTCCATACTTTTTGTTTGCTTTTGCTATTCTTGCTTTTATTTCCCCTTCCCCATGTCCCTTTTCATCTACTTTTACACCCAGGTATGTAAATTCTGAAACTCTTTTAAATGCGCATACATTTTCTCCTTCTATCTCCAATGTGAAATTGTCTTCATTTTCTTTATCTGTTTCTCCCATTATCATGTATTTTGTCTTTTCCTTATTTATGAGAAGACCAAAAGGTTTGGCTTGTTTTATTATATTGCTCATTAATTTTGTTAGCTCTTTCTTACTTGTCGATAATAATGTTAGATCATCTGCGAATGCAATACATTGGTGGCCATTTTTAAAAATCGTTTCCTGTGTGCTTATTTTACTTTTCCTGATTATTCCTTCCAGTATTACATTAAAAAGAGTCGTTGATAGTGGGTCTCCTTGTCTTAATCCTTCCTTTGTTTCAAAATTATTTGATTTATGTCCCTTCCATGCTATTTCGTTTGTGGAGTTATCCATAGTCATCTTTACCATCCTGACGATTTTACTTGGTATGCCCATTTCTTTCATTAGTGCGTACATCTGTTGCCGCTTTACCGTATCATAGGCCTGTTTAAAGTCGACGAACAGGACGTATACTGCTATTTTATGTTCGTAGCACGTAGTTTGGATTTCTTTTAACGCAAATATTTGGTCTGTCGTCGACCTATTACTTCTGAATCCTGCCTGATATTCGCCCAATATCTTTTCCGTGTATTGATTCAGCTTTTTTCTTAAGATGTTTGTCAATATTTTGTACACGACTTCTAGCAACGCGATACCTCTATAATTTTCACATCTCATTTTATCACCTTTTTTATGTATGGGGCATATCCTTGCCCTGGTCCATTCTCCTGGCATTCTTTCTGTTTCCCATATACTTTTTATCAGGCTATGTATCTCCTTGTGTAGTCTTTTTCCTCCTGCCTTTATCATTTCCGCCGATATTTCCGTTATTCCTGGGCTTTTATTGTTTTTTAGCCCTCTTATTTCATTTTCTATTTCTTCCCTCGTAGGTGTTTCTATTACTATATGGTCATCTTCAATTTCCTGGATTGTTCCCCTTTCTTCTTCGTTTTTGTTTAAAAGTTGTGTAAAATAAGTTTGCCAATTTCTCATTATTTCCCCGGGTTCATTTATTAATATTCCTTCCTCATTTTTCATATATGGGTTATGTTTCTGATATCCCTTTTCCATTTTTCTTGTTTCCTGGTAAAAGGATCTTATTTCCTTTTTTGGAATTTTTCCTCTATCACTTTGAGTTTTTCTTCGTTGTATTTTCTTTTTTTATTTCTGCATGTTCTCTTCATAATTCTCTTCAATTCTCTATATTCTTGTGTGCTAATGTCACTATTATTTCTTAAGTTTTTTATTCTTATTTTTCTAATTTCTTCTGCTATTTTTTGACATTCCTCATCATACCATTCTTTTGCTTTTTGTTTTCTATTACCTTTAATTAATATTTCTTTACTGGTGTTTAAAACTGCTTCTTTTATGCTTTCCCACTTTTCTTCCGGGTCTAGTGTTTCTGGTTCTTCGTTTAGTCTGCTGGTTATTTGTTGTTCGTACTTCTTCTGTGTCATATTATCTTTTAGTATTGCTGTGTTGAATTGTTTTTTGATTTCTTTGTCCCTTTGATTGTCTTTCTTTATATTAGCATTTATTCTATAGGCTGCTCTTACCAAAAAGTGATCTGAGTCACATTCCGCTCCTCTCATACTTTTTATATTTATTATATTATGGGCGTGCTTCTTCTCTATTAATATGTGGTCTATTTGATTTATTGTCCTTTTGTCAGGGGAAATCCACGTTCCTTTATGTATATCTTTTCTGCGTTGGTATGTGCTTTTTATTACCATTTGTCTTTCTGTGGCAAAACCTATAATTCGTTGACCATTATCATTTGATACATCGTGTTTACTGTATTTTCCTGTTATATTTTCATATATATCCTCTTTTCCCACTTTAGCATTGCAGTCTCCCATTACTATTTTGATATCAAATGCTGGTAATCTGTCATATTCTCTCTCTAGTTGCTCATAGTATGCATCTTTGTCTTCTTCGGTGGCGTCTTCTATTGGTGCATGTACATTTATTATGCTTATGTTTCGTTGATTCCCTTTTAACCTGATTGTGCACATTCTATCTGATATCGGCTTGAAATTCATCACTCTGGTTTTCCATCTTTTCTGTATGATAAAGCCTGTTCCTAGCAATCTGTTATTCCCCCCACTTTTAAAAAATACTATATCATCTATTTCTACTATTTCTGTGTCTAATTGTTTTGTTTCTTGTAAAGCTAATATATCTATTTCATATCTTTTTGTTTCTCTAATTAATTCTTTAAGTTTTCCCGTTTCATAAGTGCCTCTTACGTTCCATGTTCCCAAATTAGTTTTCATTTTCTTGTTTTTAATCCCAATCGTCTCCTTGTCCATTGCCGTTGTTGCTACCGTTTCATTTACGTCGTTTAGTTTTTTTGGTTTCTGTTTTGGTTTTCTATTTTTAAGAGTTGTTGCTGATGTTTATTCCATGTAAAAAACAATTATACAGATTATATTCTATTGTATTAAGTTGTGTAACACACAACCTGGAATATGGTATAATGATATGACTTTTGTTTCTTGTATTATACTGATGTTGATCAGCATGTGTTTTTAGATCTTGTATATTATTATGAACAGTTAACAATTTTTCCAATATATATATATATATATATATATATATATATATATATATATATATATATATAATAAATGGTGGATGTGTGAATTGTTCGTAAGGGGATTTTTTCACATTCTCTATTTCATCTGTTTTATATATATATATATATATATATATATATATATATATATATATATATATATATATATATATATTGAAGGTAAAGGAAGAATACCATACTTTTTAAACAAGGGTTTACAGCTGGCGCGATATTCCGCTGAGTCAATAATTCGGATTGCTGCTTTTTGAAAAGTGAAAACTTTATATGCATAGGACGAGTTTCCCCAAAGAAGTATGCAATATGTCAGGATACTATGAACCATCAAAATAAACTGACCTAAGAATATCTCGACTCACAGAAGTAGCCAACCTGCGCATAGCAAGAGACATAAAGAACGAACTCGATCTTCTAGGTAGCCTGCTAAGATAGTAGTTTATGTCATGCTCAGAGTTTCTCTTAATAATATAGAAAACAAGCTGAAAATGCGAGCATTATCATAACGAAAACTTTGTTTATTTACGTATTTTAATTCGTAATATGGAAAATTGCTATTATGAAAAGTAGTTTAGAATTAATAATGATGTTTTAATGTGCAATTATATCATTCTAATTTAAATGTTATGAACTATAAAGGTAGTTTACTCTTGATCTAAATTTATATTTTTATATACCTCGTATAAAATTAATAAAACTTTATATAATATGTTGGTTGCATCATAAATCTTAGAACATGAATAGCTTTTTATGAAGGATAACTTTTCTTCGTCAAATTAAAAATAAAAGAGTTATAAATGAAAATGTTGTTATCCATAATTTGAGAAAAATCTTCAAATATTTTTTTCCATTAGAATTGCACATATCAGACCATAATTTTTTATATCAAACTATA
Source organism: Diabrotica virgifera virgifera (assembly GCF_917563875.1). Taxonomy (NCBI): domain Eukaryota; kingdom Metazoa; phylum Arthropoda; class Insecta; order Coleoptera; family Chrysomelidae; genus Diabrotica; species Diabrotica virgifera. The sequence continues at coordinate 80,815,960 of NC_065447.1, forward strand.
AAACTATAATAAAACTATTTCATATAATGTCGGTTCGCTAAACTCAGACACAACTGGCAAGTGATTTTAGTCAATAATTTTGCCAATATGGCAAAAAAATAATTACTAATTAGTTAATAATTACTAAATAATTAGTAATTTTGCCAATTTTGGCAAAATTCACAAAAAACAAAAAAATTACCTACTAAAATCACTAGCCAGTTGTGTCGAGTTTAGCGAACCGGCTATTTAGGGTGTCCAGAAACTCTACCGACAAACGAAGAGAGGAGATTCCTCAGATAATTTTAAGAGAATTTAACCACATTCAGTTAGAGGAGTTAGGGGAGTTAGAGCTCTTTGAAGATGGCGTCTTGTAATTAGTTTTTCTTAAATACCTCCAGAACGCTTTTAGTTAGAAAAAATGAAAATTGGTACATATATTTATCTTCCAGAGATAAATCGATTCCATCTATGGTGACTTTGGGTGGTGGTTTTGGGTGGGGCAACGGTTATTTTATCGTATAACTTTTTTGTCTTTAACTTTTAAGCACTTTTGGTACTGTAATATTACATTGTGAGGTATTCTAGTACTAAAAGGTACTCTTGCTTTAAGTCGGTAGGACACACCGTTTTCTAGAAAAATCGATTTGAAAATTTTTCGTTTCCTGAATTTGAAAAATTTTTTGAAAATAAAAAAAACGGTGTGTTTTACCAACTTCAAGCAAGAGTAACTTTTAATACTAGAATACCTCATAATTTAATAATCTAGTGTCAAAAATCCTTAAAAATTAAAGACAAAAAATGTATGCGATAAAATAACCGTTGATCTACCCAAAACGGACGCATATGACCGGTACTAGAAATTCACAATTAATAAAGTCGATTCATCTCTGGAATATAAATAAATGTACCAATTTTGGTTTTTCTAAATATTTTTTTTATTGAAATTTTTTTTGATATTCAAACAACGAAAAATTTTCAAATCGATTTTTCTATAAAACGGTGTATCCTATCGACTTAAAGTAAGAGTACCTTTAGTACTATAATACCTTACATTTTAATATTCCAGACTCAAAAGTGTTTAAAAATTGAAAACGAAAAAATTATGCGATAATATAACTGATGCTCTGCCCAAACGGACGCCTATGACCGGTACTAGAAATTTGCAATTAATGAAATCGATTTATCCCTGGAAGCTAAATATGTGAACCAATTTTCGTTCTTCTAAATAGAAGCGTTCTGGAGATATTTAAGCTAAACTAATTACCAGACGCCATCTTCAAATAGCTCTAGCTTCTTTAGGAAGCATTTTCGGACTAGATGAATTGGGTTAAATTGTCTTAAAATTATCTGAGGAACACCCTGTATTTTAATTTCATAACAAATGGAACATTCCATTTATCATAAAAAGTAGGCCGTATACTCGTAAATATATACCTACTTAATAAATTATTGCTTTTAAAATATACTCAAATTGTATTTTTGAACATCTTATTTATTTTATATAATAATTAAATTCACTATCAAATGTCATTTATGTTTTATTAATACTTAATTTAAAATTTAGTTTGACATTCACGAAGTGTAAAACTCAAATGTAAATAAACTATGCTTTGCTGTACAAATTGAGATTAAAAAAGTAGCCTACTTCCTAATCAACAATTTGAACTGACGTTTAATGCGTCGGTAGGAAATAACCGGATTGTGACGTCACATTTTAGACTTTGAGGTCGATTATCTCGAAGACGGTTAGAGATATCGAAATGCCGTTTTCAGATTTGGATTCAGAAGGCAAAACTACATAAGAATCCATCGATAAACCTGCTCTAAGTATTGCAGGAGCGGCAACGTAATAACACACACACTTTTGCAAATTTATAAACGAAAATTTTCGTTGAAAATTATAACCATACATATAACATTTTTTCTTTAAACATATTAAAAAATTGTTTTTTTTTTCAATTTAGAAAGTAACAGTCAAACGAGCATGTATCTCTATTTTTTACATTTGGACTTGAATACAAAATGTGAAGAGATAATTGGATTATTCTCCTTTTCATGAACATTTTTCAGTGCGTCACAAATTATAGAAAAAAAGGTAAGTCCGTGATAATACACATTTATGACATTTATTCTAACGTGACATTTTAGTTAAATCTGACAGTTGTCAAATTTTATTTTCAATTTGGAATAAAACCAAATCAATAGTGTCTATTGCATTTATAAAATGGTAATTTCTTTCATTTGTATAGTCTTATAAATTGTACAGATTATATTGATAATAGTATTATTTTATTTAATAAATAATTCTTTTTTGATTATGGCGTCATCTATCGACAACTAGAATAATCACCAAACTAGAATAATTACCAAAGTATTCACAGACGTGCCTTTTTTTCTGTCACATACAATTTAATGCGTTAGAGAGAAATCGAAAAACTGTGACGCACTGAAAGATGATCATGAGAAAAAGAATAACAGTTTATTTTCTATCTATTTATCTAATTAGCCTTCTCTGGTTCATCTTTGGACATAGCCTCCTCCTCCTTTTCCATTCTTCTCTGTCTGTCGCTACAATCATCCATCTAGAGCTCACGTGCTTTTTGATATCATCTGACCATCTCATTTGGGCCTTCCTGTGCCTCATCTATATTCACACGGTCTCCAATTTATAAGAAATTTTGTTCCATCGGTGTTATTTATGCCGGATATTGTGTCCGGCAGATCTCCATTTCAATTTTGTAACTTTTGTCTAACATCCTCACTTCTTTTTCTCTCTTATCCACTCTTTCCTCTTTTCATCCATTAGTCTTATGTGCAACATTTGTCTTTCCATTGCTGTTTGCGTTTTTATGATTTTGTCCATGTGTGCTTTTGCAAATGTTCACGTTTGGGAACCACAAGTGAGAACAGGGAGTACTCATTGATTGTTTACCTTGGTCTTAAGATGTTGTGGATATCTTCTGTTTTTAAGGATGTAGCTTAGTTTTCCAAACGCCGCCCATGCCAATCTAACTCATCTTGCCCGATCCTCATTGGATGTCCACATCAGTGGACTACATGATTCGTAGTAGTGTCTATAAATTAGAATGATCTGATTGTGATGCTACATATCGTCGCCTCAAAGCAACAGTAGGATATGTAAAAAAATGACTTTTGGGATAACCATTTCAAATGATTGGAAATAAATCCTTCTGTTGAGTGTAACACTAAGATAAATAAAAAGTGGAATACTTTTTTCACAATATTACATATCCTTGTATAGCTTAATTTTTTTTAACTCATATGCTATAATGTAACACTAAGACAACATACACATCCTACTGTTGTATTTTGTCGTTTACTAATTTTGGTCACAAAATATTAATGCAACACTAAGTTATCTTACTCACATCCTACTGTTAATGTAGTTATTGCCGAATTACGAATATTTGTCTTTTTTTATATTAAACGGCTTACACCCATAATATTTATTATCTTCAGAAATCTTACTACAGTTCTACTATTACATTCATATTAAAAGTTGTATTGTTAGAATAAAAATTAATAATTCAGCCTCAGCCAATTTAAGTTATAAAAAATCTAAAATATCTAGCATAAGTCAATATTTAGTCTGCATCCGATGTGATCACAACTAATTCTGATTAATTTTCCATTCTCTTTTGTTTGTCGTTTTCGTTGTCGAGTTTTAAAATTGTCGGAAAACATGTATATTGAGTTTATAATTTATCTAATAAAATGTTTGAACAAAATTGTTTTGTTTTTTATAATAAAATGTGTAAAATTTTAAACAAAACTTCAGTACAAATATAAGTTTATACAGAGGACGTTTGAGTTGGAATAAATTAATTATCTCGAGAAGGGGTGAATTTGGAGAGAAATCCTGAGACAGTTCGATTTTTAATTTTAAATTATGACTTTTTGCCATATACATATACATCATACTAGTGACGTCATCCATCTTGTTGTGATAACGTAATCGATGATTTTTTTTAAATGAGAGTAGTAGTTGTGTTATAGCTCATTTGAAAGGTTATTTAATTCTCTATTCAGTAATGCAAATATTAACATAATTATTTATACAGTGTGTTCAAAAAATATTTTTTTATTAAATTATTTGACACAAAAAGAAGAATGTAAGTAATTTATTTAATTAAAAATACATTTTACTGCTGTCAGAAAAACAGGTGATAATGTTTATCTCAAAAATAAACATTACTTTTCGCTTAAACTCAATGTTCAAGCTGCTAAGCGACAGGTGGGTGGCAGATTTAACATTTAATTTAAGCGAAAAACAATGTTTATTTATGAAATAAACATTTCTTTTTGTTTTCTGACAGCACTCAAATGTATTTTAAAGTAAATGAATTACATACACTCTTCTTTTTGTCTCAATTAATTTAATAAACAAAAAATTTTTTTGGGCACCCTGTATAAATATTTATGTTAACGTTTATATTAATGAATAGAGAATTAAATAACCTTTCAAATGAGCTATCGCACCACCCCTACTCTCATTAAAAAAATCATCGATTACGTCATCACGACCAGATGGATGACGTCATTAGTATGATATATATGGTAAAAAGTCATAATTTATATATGAAAATCGACCTGGCTCAGCATTTCTCTCTAAATGCTTCCATTCTAGAGATAATGAATTTATTCTAACTCAAACGTCCTCACTTCATAACACATATTTACGGATATCGTTAAAAAACAGATTAACTGTTAGAGCAACAGTAGGACAAGTAACTTTTTTTCCAATTATTTTTCACTTTTTTATGAAGTAATATAAATATTTATGTAAGGCCTGTAAAGTTATATACTCAAACAAAATTCCATGTAAATCCATTCAAATATAAAAAGTTATTAGGTAATGAAAAATTCGTAAAAATTTCAATTGCGTTTTTCTCGAAACTACAATATTTGACATATCCTACTGTTGCTTTGAGGCGACGATATATAGGGAGAACTTGTAGGTCACTCGCTTCCCGTTCCCTTGAACACACTAAAAGAGAAAATACATCAACCTTCTCTCAACATCTTAAACAAAATAACCATACTCTTAGTATCCCGGACAACGTATCTATATTACACAACATCCCCGAGAAGAATTTTTGAGATTGGACCTATACGAGGACCTTGAAATAGTCAAAGAGAAACAGAGAAGTCCGAATTGTGTTAATCGCCATGTGACTTTCAATCGTGACTTTCAACCCTTATATCGTCAACACTTTTCATAAATTACATTATAAATCTGTTTCTCATATTATCTTTGCTTCCCCTAATTATTCTCATCTATATTAATACTGTTCTCATTTCTTTATTATTTCTTTCTATCTATATTTACACTTTCAGACATTCCACTCAATTTTCGATAATCATCTAATCCTTTCTTCAAAAAATTTTTTTTTCTCCCAAATAATTCATTTTAACGATATTGACAACATCTATTTGTCACAACTTTTGCACAACTATATCTAGTCAGTATCTCTCCCATACTCTTCACATCATCTTTGTCAACCTGGTCTTCGTTTAGTGTCCAATCATAACCATTTCACTTTCTCAACTCATTAATCCAACAATACATACAATATTTCAATCAAATTTCTCACATCAAGTTATTCTATCAGCCCACCTTCTACTCACATCATCAGATTTGTTTGGTCGTTGGGCCTCTTGAGTTCCCAGTCTCTCAATAATTATCATCATTAATTGTCATAATTGTGATATCAAAAAATTTTTTATCCACAACGTCATTTATCTATCAACCGTTCTTTTATACTGTTTTATCTTTTAATTCAATTAAACTAAACACATTTAAAAAAAAAAACTTCCCCATTTACTCAATAATTTTACTCAACATATAACTTCATCTGACCTCACGTTAGACATAGCTTAGATACTTTTATCCAATTTTATTAATTTTTCTTTGCCCTAGATGTTATTTTACATAAAAGGACAGAATAAAGAAATTCGGACTAAGCTTTAAAACAACCTTTTCAGTCATATAAATTGGTGTTGATGAATCCATCTATATCCTATTAACTATAAAAAAGTTTTTTTTTTGCATTTACAATATTTCTCAGCATTTGATATCACAACCCCTATTCACTTGTCTCATCTTCATGCAGCCTTTTTTATCAACCATCATTTGTGTTGGTTCACAAATATTAATTATCTAATTTTAACACAAACCGCAAAACATGCCACCTGTATTTTGGTTTGCCTATCTTCACTTTATCAATTTATATACACCTCATTGATGATTTTGGAATTTCAAATTCGCCCATTATTTTATAAATCTTAGATAATTTATTCGCACTAAGTTCTTGTAATTTTATAATTCCAATACACTGATGTTAGCTGTTATCATTGCTTGTACCATAAATAACTTTAAATTTAGTAGCTGCGAAACAATTATTTCATAAAACTTCAATCATTGACAATTGTCGTCCTGACATCAGACAGATTCGCTTGTGAAGTCTTATCTATTAGTTGCCTGCCACCTCTTATAACAGAATGACCTAGTTACCTTTTGACCCACTTACAACGTGTGGGAGTCATATGTTGCCCTAGGGCCGTATCCTTAGGAATTTTATCCATCCTTTGGATTTTTCGATGTTTTCATTTATATGAGACTTTTGTCTGTTTTTTGAAAGGCTTTGACCTTTGTATTTTTTAGTTGGCTCACCATGTTCTTGTAAGTATAACCAAACTTTCCTTTTAGCTTGGTCATCATTTTAACTTTAACATTTGCTTAATTAATGTGGTTATGCTTATTTTAGGTAACACTGATAATGCTCTTGTTACAGAGCGAAAACGTTTTGTTCATATGTTTGTAGCCCTTTAGGGCTTTTTAAACTAATATACCTTTTACCAAGAAGACAGTTTTTTATTAAATTTCACATCAGTATTTGTTATGATTTTGGTCTTGCTGTAATTCATATTAAGGCCTATCTTCCCAGCTTCCAGATATTTCATCATTTCAAACAATTTTTACTTTTTATCCATTATCAATACGATATCATTAGCGTACCTTAGATGGTTCAAGTGTTGTCCACAAACTTTTATATCTTATACATGTTTTTATATTACATATTAAAACAAATTATGATTCCAAATGTTTAAGATATCCTGTATAATATTAGTGTACCGCAGAATAATTATAGACTTCTAATAATTAAATATTACATGATCTTGAACTTTATATTTACAATGTCAAACCGTAATTCAGCACAGTGACTAGGCCACTACCCAATGAATTGTATCACCCGAATGTCATTCTCTAGGGGTGAGCAAGTCTCTCAGGCTGGGTTAAATCACTATGCTTGCTTGCTTGCTACCGAGCCGTAAATTTATGTAATTACATGGCCTGTTTAGTCCATTCACTCACGGTAAAATATTGCAAAACCTCCAAAATCTGCAAAAAATTCTAAAGAACCGCTCCAATTTAGATAAATTTTGCAAGTGAGATTGTCTTGCCTTTCTCTTCAAAAGTGATATAGGCGAGCAGCAAGAACCCCCAAAAAGACATGGTACTGACCACGGTGTTATAAATGGCTAATTTTAGCCATACTTTAAGTTTTTGATGGTGCTGAAAACGAAAATGATGTTTATTTTGAACTATATATGGGGAACATCGTCAAAAACACTATTTTACCCTAAAAATAAAAAAAATCACGTTTTTGCGTTTAACTGGCTACAACTCTGTTCAATTTTAATATTTTTTTCTGAAATTTTTAGAGCATATCGCTGTCCCGGTGGAACAATGACGCAACTACAAAAGTGTAACTTTTCAGGAGAGACAAAAATATAAAATTATTTTACTTAAAACCTCATGCAATGAAGCATAATAGAGATACTGGATTAGTATTGCAGTTATACTTGGCCACCGTGATATACTGTAACTCTACTACACATTCGAAATGAATTCTTAATTTTTCATCTCTAAATTTGATCCCCAATTGCAATTACGTAATTTTTGCTACAGTCATTTTTTGCAACCATGATGTAATTGCAATTCGGGATCAAAAGGGATGAAAAATTAAGAATTTAGGTTTAGAAAGAAAAATTTTGAATTCAGTTATTCATTCATTTTGTAAAATTTTTGGTTGTCTAACTAGTTCTGAAAGGTGGTGTGGATAATATAAGGACAAAAAGTCATTGAAAACTGAAACATTGTAGTAAAAGCAAACATTTTTAATAAAAAGGAACTTAAAAATAAAATTGAAATTACAAAAAAAAATATCAACTAAAAATTTAATCGTAAAAGTCTTTACAAAATCCAGGAATTATATGTTTTGAAAGCAATTGTTTTAAATCTTTTAGTTTGTTATCACCTAAAGGAATTTTTGAATAGTAAGCCCTACGCAGTTGGCATTTCGGTGAAAACTATTCGGACGAATTCCGACTCCTTCTTTTTTGGCAAACATCAACTTTCATCCACGTTGGTTGTTTATAACTTTCTTTATACAGGAAGTAATCTTTTCCTTTTAAGATTTAAAGTAACATTACTTCAGTTATCATTAAGTTAATATCCAGTCCATTTCATTGTACAGCGCTTTTACATCGTAAAACTCAGTGAAATGCATTTCTTTAACCGTTAAAGAGCTCCAGCTTTTTTAGCATTCCTAATTAATTGCTTCTTGACTAAGAGAGCATTACCAAGTGTTGGTGTTTGGGGATCTTGGTGTATATTTATTTCTGCTTCATTTTCTTCTGATGATGATGATACCTCAGTAGTGGAAGGATGATAGTCGTCACTGGAATGATTTAAATGCATGATAAATGTATCATGCATTTAAATCTAATAATATCATAAAAATAGTACTTACATAAAATGCACTTACGTCAATGTTGCCTCACAATAAGGAGAAATCCAGATGAAAAGTGACACAGAATACAGTTACGTCAAGGTTTCAATAACATAAAATACAATTGGGTCAATGTAGCACCGTAGGTACAAGCACACACTCGACCTATCGAAGCACAACTGTACATTATGTCATTGTTTCTCCGAGGTCGGCTGATTTTTCAAATATGGCGCATCTGCTCCTTGGTGGCTAAAAACTGTATAACACGTCTGACAGTGATCTGCCGAATGAAGTAACCAAGTTTGGACCCAGTGACGACATAAACTCATTTTCTATAAATTTGCAGTTACGTCAATGTTCCACCGGGACAGCGATATATGTTTCTCGCCTTTCTTAAGACTATGATTCCTGTTGTAAGCTTTCAGTCTTGTTATTATAGAAGTTATGACTTTTTAAAATAAAAGGTGAAGATTCATAAATAGCAAAGTTAAATCGCAAAAGTTAAGTGAAAAAAATTGAAATTTAGTTTTTTTCTGAAAAGCTAAATTTCAAGTTAAAATTGAGATTGAAATTTTGAAAGAAGTTTTCTGGGGAGTTTTAGATCAAAATATTTTATAAAAAAATGGTACCACTTTAAATACCGACGTTATTAACCCCCAAAGTAACGCTTATTTTTCGAGATGCTGGCCACGGACGGTGAGTGGCTAATTTTGGTCTTACTTTATGTTTTTGATGATGCGTGCTGCATTTATCCTACCTTGACCACGGTGTCATTTTGGGGGTGTCTGCCGCTCGCCTAATATAAGCGTTACTTAAATCTATTTTTTTATTAGCAGTCAAGTGGCTAGGTTTAACAGAATGTTTGACTGATGATGGCCCGATTGAATCAAAAACCTTCTGAAGATTTGTAATCCATTTGTATGAATTTAAATTTTTTTAATAAAATCTATAGGTACTATCATACCTCATTGAAGTTTTTTTACCTCATTGTAAGTTTTTTTACGTATACAGCCAACTACTCGGTTTTCCCTTTTATTTTTTTTTATAATGAATTACCAAACTGACTAATTAGTGGAGTCAATGAATGTTTTCACCTCCGATTTCGTTGAACCTTCATCGAATTTTATGAAAATTGGTGAGTAGTTAGAGGATACCTCAAGGAACAAAGGTGACATGATGCTAACTTGCGCTTTTAGCCTGGGGGTGGATGCCACCCCTTCTCGGAGGTGAAAATTATTTCATTAAAAATAATACCATAAATCGATAAAGGGGCAAATTCTAAGCAAAATTTGTTATATAAAATTATTAATATAAATCAATAATTTTTGAGTTATTAAAGATCAAAGATTTTATTTTTTCGTAAAACAAAATGCATGTTTTAAAGCTGTTTTTCACGTGTAACTCAAAAACTATAAGCTTTTACAAAAAAGTTATTATTACCAAAATTAAAGATAATAAAAAGTTGAATACACTTATAATTTAAAGAAGTACACTAATGTTAATTAAAAGTAAGATATGGGTAATTGAAGGTATATTTTTTTTGATGAGTACGCAAATTTAAGTATTCAACCTTAAATAACGGGAAAACGATGCATTTTATAAAATATACCTACTAAACACTTGTCAAAGTACTTTGGAATACTTATCAAATGAGCTTCATAAGACGTTAATTGCATCAAAATTAAGCAAGATATGATGAAAATAAGAGAACCCTTTGGATTTTTTTTGGAAAAAGTTAAAAATAAAACATCTTCATTTCCAGAAAAATTAAAATTTATAGAAATCCTTAAAAGACTTTCTTTATAATAGCATAAGTAATGATTTCAACAATTTTGACGGGTTTAGAATGCATATTTTTGAAAAAAAGATGTAATTTAAAAAAATCAGAATTTTTCAGATTATCGTAATTTTCATTTTCTTTTAATAATAACTCCAAAAATACTCAATATACGAAAAAAATGATATATAATTAAATTTTAGTTTTTTCTTTACCAAATATTTTATCTGTCTTACTATTTCTGTAGGGTAAAAATAACCGAGATAGAAACGTTTTAAGCTTAAATTTTGCCTGCGAGAACCATGTAACCAGGCAATTTAACCTTTTATTTTTAAAAAAGTAAGGGGTTTAGAAAATTAAGTTTAACGTGGTTTAAAAGCACTTAGTTTCAGCTTTCAAATAGTTTTTAGGCGAGTCCCATGTCTCAAAATTAACGGAGTTATTAAAAAAAACAATAACATTTTTTGGAAAAATTTTTAAAAGATAAATTTTGAAAAAATTTTGGTGCATAAATTTTAATGCTATCAACTTGTTAGTGGGCTCATCTGATAGATATTTTTAAATTCTTTGACAAATGTTTAATAAGTTTGTGTTATAAAATGCATAATTTTCACGTTATTTAAGCTTTAATACTTAGATTTGGGTAGTCGCCGAAAGAAATATACATTCAATTATCTATAACTCACTTTTAGTTAACACTAAAAGGTTTTTCTAGTAAGGAATTTATTTCATTTTTTATTATCTTCAATTTTGGTAATAATATGCCATATTGATGCACTGATGCCATATTTTCTGTACTACATGAGGTTTATCAAGCACTGAACAATAATCTTCACACTGCCACCGTTTTTTGTGACTACGCCAAAGCTTTTGATTGTGTAAATCATAACATTTTGATAAGAAAACTAAATTTCTACGGAATTCGAGGTATTTCTTTAGATTGGTTCCAATCTTACTTGGATGATAGGAAACAACTGGTTAGAGCAAATGATACAGACTCTAGTCTCAAAAACATTGTATGTGGGGTACCTCAAGGTTCAGTATTGGGTCCTCTACTTTTCCTTATCTTTATTAATGACATCACTAGTTTAAAAATCGATGGAAAAATCTTTCTTTTTGCTGATGATACCAGTATCACTTGGAGCAACTCAAATATTGCAACTCTTCATGCTACTATAACTTCTGATCTACTTACAATAAAAACCTGGTCTGACTCTAATTTACTCTCGTTTAACGTAGATAAAACAGTAGCATTGTCTTATAAAGGAGTCCTTCAACCCTTACCTCTTAATAACAGCCAGATCAGTACCGTTGATTCTGTGAAATTTCTTGGTATTTTTTTAGACAGCAACCTTAAATGGTCCCACCATATCGATTTGTTAAGGAAGAAACTATCCTCAGCTTGCTATGCTATAAGATCTGTTTCGAATGAACTCAATTTAGCATCTTCCAAAATAACATATTTTTCTTTGTTCGAGTCACATCTTCGTTATGGTCTTCCTTTTTGGGGTTCTGGTACAGCTGCCCAATTCGATGTTATTTTCAAATTACAAAAAAGAGCAATTAGATATCTGTTTGGCCTCAGAAGAACAACACATTGCAGAAGTTACTTCAAAGGTCACAGAATTTTAACCCTTCCATCTTTGTATATTTTAGAAACTGTTTGCTTAATTCGTAAACATCTACATGTCTTTCCACCAAGACCTAATCATGACTACTTCACGAGAAATTCTACGTTTGACGTCTATATGCCGACCCCGTCCTCTGAGTTAGTAAAGAAATCTATATTATATTCCGCAAAAAAATTTTACAATCATCTCCCTCTACAACTTAAATCTGCAGCATCTTTCCCCAAATTCCGTAAACTGACAAAAGCCTACCTATCTGAAAGACCATATTATTCAGTAGAAGATTTTCTTAATCAATAACTCAGAAATTACAGTAACCTTTGCACAAGTAGTATTTTTATTATCATTTTTTTTTGTGTATATTTGGGTGTCATATGCAGCAGCTTAACTTTTAAACTTATTAATTACTAGGTAGACTATGCATTTGCAATTTACTTAAATTTTGCAATTGACTACTTCTGTTTAACTTCATTATTATTGTTATTATTGTAAATATATTGACGATTTATGTAATTTTAGTAAATTTGATTGTTATTGTTTTGTTGTCTTGACTTTTTATAAGCTTTGTCGATAAAATTGTACAATTTTTCATGACAATAAAGCATATTTCTATTCTCTATTCTATTCTAATAACTTTTTTGTAAAAACTTTTAGGTTTTGAATTATTTATAAAAAATCGGTTAAAAACGTGCATTTTTCTCAGGAAAAATTAAAATCTCTAATCTTTACTAACTCAAAAGTTATGATTAATTTCAATAACTTTATATAACAAATTTTGCTTAGAGTTAGTCCCTCTATCGAATTATGGGGTTATTTTTAATAAAATAATTTTCACCCCCGAGAAGGGGTGGCATTCACCCCCAGGGTAAAAGCGCAAGTTGGCACCATGTCACCCTTGTTCATTGAGATATCCTCTAACCACTCCCCAATTTTGATCCAAATCGATGGAGGTTCAACGAAATCGGAGGTAATAGCTCATATCCACCTTCAGTGACTCCACTAAATTTATTCTGACTTCTTAGTATACAAAACATCTACTTTCGGTCATCCTATTACAAAAAATGTTTGAAATATTTTTGTGGTCGAAATAGCCCATGAAAGATATTCTACCAGGTAACATTCTGTGCATAGTTAATTTTTTAATACGTGACGAAAAACCCATATCGTGAAAGCATTAATCCGATTTTGAGAGCTTTTTCTAGTTCAACATATTATATCGTTTGCTGATAAACCAATTTGTGTGTGATATAAAAAATTGTCAATACTATTGAGAAAATTACAGTAAACACATTACACACATATTTGCAATATAAATATGTAGCTACAATCGGACTACAAAAATTGCCTGAATTCAACGGTCTTCAGTTCAGTAAATTTCAAAAATGATTAGTAAACATTTTTAATAAGGGGCCAACTTAACATGTTGGCTGCCGTGAGACACAAATGTGTCTCATTACGTTTTCGATACAGCCGCGTGACACACAGTAGTTATCCAATAGTTAGCATAGAAACGGGAGCCTCATGGCCGTCTTCTTCTTTAAGTGCCATTTCCGCGACGGAGGTCAGAAATCATCATAGCTATTCGGATTTTAGAGATGGCTGCTCTGAAAAGTTCATTTGATGTATATCCGTACCATTCTCTCAGGTTGCGTAGCCACGATATTCTGCATCTCCCTATGCTTCTTTTTCCTTGAATCTTTCCCTGCATAATCAACTGGAGCAAATTGTATCTCTCTCCATGTGTAATATATCCGAGATATTCTAATTTTCTGATGGTGTTTAAGATTTCCATTTCTTGATTTATCTTTCTCAGAACCTCTTTGTTTATGGCGTGTTCTGTACACGATATTTTCAGAATTCTTGTGTACACCCACAGCTAGTTTTTTCATTGATGCAACATTCAAGGTCCAAGCTTTCATTCCATAAAACAAAGTCGAGAAAACGTAGCACATTTCCAACCTAACTCTTAGCTCCAAATTTAAAATTTCTTGTGCAGAGCACTTTTCTCATTTTGCTTGTTTTTTTTAACATTATGGCAGCCAACGTGTTAAACATATCCATTTAAAAGCTGCCTTATGTAGATGACCACAAAATGATATGAATAAGAATACTTCAAGCTGAACTTAAATCTTCTGGTTAAGACCAGATTAAGAACCAGTAAAGCATGAATACTAAAACAAAGTCTAAAGCTATTTAGATTACACTGGGCTTGAGTTTCAATTTTAATTTTATTTATAGGTTGTATATTTGTCACATAATTATTACAAGTAACAACCAGTTTATAGACTATTTATCAGCGCTTGATAAATGGGCGTATCTTAAATACAAAGTGATTTATCTCAAAACAAAACCTTTTTATATAACAGTAACTGTAGTCCAGGGCGCATCTGTTTTGAGATGGACGTTGAGAGGTGACACAAATTTTTTTGCAGAAATTGCTTGAAAATAAATCAAATAATAATATTTGAGTTATCCTCCCACTCAAAATGGTCCGGAACATTGTTTAAATAATCAAAATCTCAAAATATGAAGGAAAAATTCGATTTTTTTAATTGGTTTTTTGATTATAACTTTAAAATTATTCATTTTTGAGAAAAGTTGTACTGACATAAAAGTTGCGTAATTAAATTTTCTACAATATAAAATTGGTTAAAGATTTAAAAAATAGTCACCCTTGTTGCAAAATACCAATAATTGCGAAAAAAAACATACAAAAACAAGTATTCGCATTTTACATTTTTCAACCATTTATGCTACACTTAGGACCTTCATATTTTACCCAGAAAAACTATATAATATAGTTAAACAACACTGTAAATTTCATTAAGATCGGTTTAATAAATTTTGCAAAATAAATTTTGCAATCCAGCTTTGGCAAAAAAAAAATTCATTTTTTAAAATGTTGCAGGACTGAAAATAAAGCAGATAGCAAGTTTAATTGTTTTTTGCTTATAGAAGTGTCCTGTACCTTTTATTTGCAGTTTGCAAAATTAAAATCGATTAATCACCACGGCGTCAGGAAATTTTTTAAATAAACATTAATTTTTGGTGCTACGCGCAGGACAGCGGTGTTCTATTCACACAAGTTGATTTCCATCAAAATTTCTTCCAATCTTTATCTAATGTATTATTTTCTTACTCTATATTTTGTTGTATTTTAATATTTTAATTCCACAAAAATCAAACTAATTTTATTATTGTTTGTGAAATATTGTTTAAACAATTGCATATGTTTAAAAATAATAAACTTTTATTCCCTAGGTTAAAATATATGAACAAAGGAAGTTTTTGCTAAAAAACTGTTATTTCAAAGGATAGAGTATGGGTTTTTATTTTGCAATAAACAAATTTATTTATTTATATCGAAATGTAATAAAAATTAAAATGTATCAATCATTATCAAAGGTCATTGGAATGCTCAATCAGAGCAAACTATCCCCTGTCCTGCGCGTAGCACCAATAATTAATGTTTATTTCAAAAAATTCTTGACGCCGTGGGTGTTGATCGATTTTAATTTTGCAAATTGAAAATATAAGGTACAGTACACTTCTATAAGTAAAAAAAATTTCAATTTGCTATCTGCTTTATTTTCAGTCCTGTAACATTTTGAAAAAATGATTTTTTTTTGCGAAAGCTGGATTGCAAAATTTATTTTGCAAAATCTATTGAACCGATCTTAATGAAATTTACAGTATTATTTTACTGTATCATAAAGTTTTTATGGGTGAAACATGAAGGTCCTAAGTTTAGCATAAATGGTTGAAAAACGTAAAATGCGAATACTTATTTTTGTATGGTTTTTTCGCAATTATTGCTATTTGGCAAACAGGGTGACTATTTTTTAAATCTTTAACTAATTCTATATGGTAGCAAATTTAATTATGCAACTTTTATGTTAGTACAACTTTTCTCGGAAATAAATACTTTTAAAGTTATAATCAAAAAACGAAGAAAAAAATCGAATTTTTCCTTAATTTTTTGACATTTTAATTATTTAAACAATGTTCCGGGCCTTTTTGAGAGGGAGGATAACTCAAATATTATTATTTGATTTATTTTCAAGCAATTTCTGCAAAAAAATTTGAGTCACCTCTCAACGTCCAAATGTACTAATATTTTTACAGATCCGCCCTTGTCTACTGTTCTTTTAAAGGGAAACGTCTTGAGATTGATTCGTACGGAAATAGTGAAACCAATCATCATTTCTGAAGCAATGGAAAACTACAGTTAATGTAAGGTACACAAGGAAAAATCTAGCAAGCTTTAAGAGTTTTTAACCCTTATTCCAAATCGAATTAGGATAGTTCAGATTAAGGCAAGTACTTTCCTGCTTAGCAAAATTCTAACAGGAAAATAACTCCAGACAAATATTAAAATTTGTAAATTGTTTAAGTATTTGCAAAATTTTCTTAAGTAGGCAGTGATCGTTTTAGCTCTACAAAAGATTTTCACTTTTTTATTCAAAAATGATTGCAGACTTTTGAAATGTTCCAATGACTTACCTAAACATAGGAAAATAAATTTTGCTGCTAACCCCCATTTGCCATTAACTAACATGTGCCACTATTTAAATTGTTCAAAAGTTAGAGTAGATCCCAAAGTATATAGGTCTGGATCCCGCGTATGAAAAAAAAGTTGATTAATAGCAAGCTGAAAATTTGTTAATAGCTTAAGGGTGTCTAGTCGGACAAACTTTGATATATGGGAACACTGGAACAGAGGAAGTTTTAATTGTGGAACAGGTTAAAAATTTGGAACGGTCAGACCACGAAAACGGCACATGTATTTTGTCCGACAGAACACACTTAAACTCTCCGAACAGAGATTAAACTCCCACGCAAAAATCAGACTGCTATTTATCACCAAATGAGTTTTTTGAATTCAATGAGTGGAACATGTAGAATATGTCAAATGGCAGGAATTATGACAGGTGATAAATAGCAGTCTGATTTTTGCATGAGAGTTTAATCTCTGTTCGGAGAGTTTAAGTCTGTTCTGTCGGACAAAATAAATGTGTCGTTTTCGTGGTCTGACAGTTCCAAATTTTTAACCTGTTCCACAATTAAAACTGCCCCCGTTCCAGTGTTCCCATATATCAAAGTTTATCCGACTAGACACCGTTAAGCTATTAACAAATTTTCAGCTTGCTATTAATCAACTTTTTTTTCATACGCGGGATCCAGACCTAATACTGCCAAGCATAAGTTACGGATATAAAAAATTATGCTCATTTTCATAGTTGAATTTTTCGTGAACCGATTAACGTATCCACTAATTTTTTATTATTATTATAAACTTTTCTTTGGTATTTAGACAATTGGGCAAGGTCTACTCAAACATTTTTTTTTTGTAATTATACCGGGTGGAAGAAAAAAATGTTTTTCTTATGTTAAGTTTGAGACACCCTGTAGGAAGGACATGGTACAAATGTGAGTATATATCAGAATTGTATTACAGTCTTATTTTTTGAAAACATTTTGTTTTTTGAATGTCCGTGATATCTTTAGAGACAAAGAAAATAGACAGTTTTATTCTTTAACATGTGTTTTAACTGAAACAAAAGTTTGATACACCCTGTAGGGAGAAAAAGGTATACATCGAAATTATGTTGTAGTTTCATATTTTGTGAACATTTTATCTTTTAGATTTCTCTGATATCTTTAATAATAAAGCAACTAGACGGTTTTACTCTTTGATATGTGTTTTAACTGACGACATGCGATACGTGAGGAGGTCGTGTCTTATCATACCACTAAGACGAAAATATTTGCCATATATAGTGCGAAAAGAAAAAAGCTATGTAATTTACTTCTCGTTATTTAAACAGCCTCCACGTAGATACCAAATCCGTACTTACTCTCACAGGAAATTCCATTCCAAAACATCACAGAGCCTCTATTAAACAATCTCGTCTCTCTTATGTTGCGCTGTGCATACCACTTACCTGGTCGACGAATAACTCTTATAGGTGTCTATCACAACTGTTTACGTTATGTGCCTTTCTGTTTTTACAGTTTAGGTAACTGTTATTTTTTATTGTTAATTTAGTTTTGTTTCAGTTAAACCACATGTTAAAAGGTAAAACCACCTATATTCTTTGTTTCTAAAGGTATCAGGGACACTCATAAAGCAAAATGTTCAGAAAACGTAGGACTACAATACGATTTCGACATATTACCCACACTTGTACCTTGTCCTCCCTACAGGATGTCTCAAACTTAACATACCAAAAACATTTATTTTCTTCCACCCGGTAAAAACAGTTTTTAGAAACCTTTGCCCAACTGTATAAATACCAAAGAAAAATCTAAAATAAGAGAAGAACATTAGCGGAATCCGTTAACCTGTTCATGAAAACATCAACTATGAAAACATAATTTTCTATATTAGTCGAGGAAATGAAGCTGGAAAAATGGCAAACCTCGCAATTTTTTCGTCCAGCATCGATTTATACAACAATTTGGGATTAGGCTCATTTCACCCTCTAGTTCATTTTCTATATTGAGCCGTTGAACGCTTTTGGTTTTTTAAGGGTGAAAACCACCCCTAATTGTAAAAAATTATAAAATAACATTTTAAACTTTATAATTGTCAACATTTGCTTCTTATTAATTACATAATGATTGTTTTGTGCTTTAAGATATAATATCACAATATTTTAACCCTTAAAACCACCCTTGTTGGAGCTATATATGAAAAGTTTACTTATCCTAAAAGAATAATTCGGCTGCATCAATTTACATAAAAATTTGGGGTTAGGATCATCTTACACTGTACTTCATATTCTATATCATGCTCAAGGGCGTTGATTATTTTTAGGGGTGTAAACTACCCTTATTGTCAAAAATTATATAAAAACATTGTAAACTTTAATATAGGTAAAATTTGGTTTTGACTGTTTAAATAATGATTGTTGTATGCTTTAGGATATAATATCATAATATTTCAACCCTTAAAAACCACCCTTAATAATATTGCAATTTTTATAAGTAGACAATTTAATAGATCTATGCAGAAAAAAAGTGGAATTAAAGAATAACAAAAACATTTATTTACACAAAAATAACAATAATAGTTTTTTAGTCATCCAGTATACGAACCGGCTCTGTGGTATTATATAGGTACATTGAAAATGCTCTATAAGGGGACTATTCGAATTTTTCGAAAAAAAAATGTTTTATAAACATAGCTCCTTCATTTTTGGAGATAAAATATTTTTTTCATAACAGTTTTGTAGAATTTTTGAAGAGTAATAAGACTGTGTAAATAAAATTCCGTAAGATCCCTTAATTTTTAATTGAGGTGGGTTTAAAGGGCTCGAATAAGGGGATGTTTGCTCGTAAATAGACGTTTTAAACAGCTAGATCTCGTTAACTGTTTACTGTAATGAAAATCTGTGCATAAGGAAATTTTAGCAATTAAAAAAGCTACAATTTAGTAGTCTATCATTTTTTTCGTATCTCCAGTATTTTCTTAGATACTTTGAAGAAAATGATAAAAAATGCAAAATTGCAAAAAATCAATTTTTCTTTAAACTCCAATTTTTCTAAAATTAGGCCTTTCAAATAGGTCAAACTTCTTAGGTGTATTGATAATATAAATATAAAAGGAATTACAGATACGCAAAGACCAATTTTTAGTTACAAGGGTAGTTAGGGGGTGGTTTTCACTGTTTTTTCGTAGAGAAAAACAGGTACCGACTTTTTTTTTGATCATAAGTTGCTCAATTTTTATGCTAGAAACTTTTTATTATTTTTTTTTTGAAAGATCTTATTGTATGCTTGAAAAAACATCATGTAAGTTTTTCTGGAAAAATGCAAAGTTTTCCCGTTATTTGACTTTGATTATTTCAAATTATGCATTTGACGAAAAAAGCTAACTTTTAACATGCCGTATTTCGTTTTGTATTGGTCGTAAAAATATTACAGAAAAACAGTTTCGTTTGTGTTACTAAAAGATACAATTTTGATATCTACAGTCTTTTTTATTAAATGCATATTTCTCGAGTTATTATCAAAAAAACCTCTAAAAAAGTCGATTTTTCCCTCGAAAAACTATTACCTTCAACCACGAATAACTCGAAAAATATTAGTTTCACGAAGAAAATGTAAAAAACATTTTTTTCTTAAAATTACTTTTTACATCGATTTACATGGTTAAAATGTAATAAAAAATTTTCACCCCCGAGATGGGGTGGCACTACCCCCAAGGTTTTAGCGTACAGCAGCATGATATAGAAAATTATCCTTGGACTATTTCCTACCTTCTGTGAAAATTTCAAGTAAATCCATGCTGGACGAAAAAATTGCGAGCCAAAATGCTTCATTTCCTCGACTATATCCCTGACTTTGCATCGCAGTGTAGTTGTTTGGGATTGTAAATGTCTTAAAGATCGTAGATTTGACAAAAAGTATTTATAAGGACCAGGGCCGTCTTAACCCGGGGGTGCAAGGGGTGCGAGGCACCCGGGCGCCAAGTCCAAGGGGCGCAAGCTGAAAACTTGCTAGGCTCAAACTTGCGCTTTTTGTCCTTAAAAAAACTACAAATAACAAAAACATACAAGTGCACTTTTTATATTTTTTACAAAGGCTATTAATGCTTACTACACCTACGATATGGAAATGAAAACCCATTTAGATTATTCCAACAATAATTTCAAAAAGGTGACGCGTACACTATTTTGACCAGTATTGAATGTAGAGTGACAATGAATCACCGTCTTGTAAGATTTGAAATGTTGAGGGAACATAATTATAATTTTTCTTTCATGGAAAGTCCGAAGAAAACTTAAAAAACAACACAATGTTTAAATTTACAAAAAAAAAACTAGCGCTTGGAAGTAGATCTGATATAGATGGTGATGATCTATTCCATGAGTTAGAATTGTTAATACCAATATTTTTTTTAAATATAGACACAACTCCACTCGATATTTTAAATTACGAATATTCTAAAATAATTTACTCTCCGTTTTCCCAAATATTTCTACATTCTAAGGATATACTTAACACTTCCAGATAAATAGCTGAAGGAGAAAGGTCTTTTTCTAAACTTAAATTGATCAAAAATATTTTTCTTTAATAAGTACCTATAGAAAAGAAAGTAAAAATAGATATCACCGAAGCAATAAAAAATTTGCCAACTTAAAAGCTAGAAAAGTTGACTTTGATATACTTTAAAAAATATGGTATAGTTATAAGATTGATCTTTTTTGAATATTGAAACCATGTTTTTAATATACAAGGTGGGCCAAAGAAAACAGTCCAGCTCGATATTTGGCAGTAGTTATTAGATTTTAAGGAAATGCAGAAACATTTCGATTTTTATTTTTATATTGCCATTTTTTGGCATATACTTCATACTAGTGACGTCATCCATCTGAGCGTGATGACGTAATCGATCATTTTTTAAATGGGAATAGGGGTCGTGCGTAGCTTATTTGAAAGAGTGTCCAATCCCTATTCAGTAATATAAATATTAATATCATTATTTATATAGGGTGGCCAAAAAAATAATTTTTGAATTAAATTAATTGACGCAAAAGGAAGAATATATGTAATTTATTTAACTCAAAATACATTGTACTGCTGTCAGAAAATAGAAACAAAAAATGTTTATTTCACAAATAAACATTTCTTTTCGCTTAAATGAAATCTCAAACAGCTTCCCACCTACCTCTTGGCAGTTTGAACATTTAATTTAAGCGAAAAGCAATGTTTACTTTGCCAAATAAACATGCAATAGAATGTATTTTAAGTTAAATAAATTACATAGATTCTTCTTTTTCTGCCAATTAATTTAATTTAAAAATTATTTTTTTGTCCAATCCTGTATAAAAAAGATATTAATGATTATATTGCTGAATAGAGAATTGAACATCACTTCAAATGAGCTACCACACGCGACCCCTATTTCCATTTAAAAAATCATCGATTACGTCATCACGCCCAGATGGATGACGTCACTAGTATGAAATGTATATAAAAAAATTGTAATTTAAAAATAAAATTGACCTGTTTCGGAATTTCCTTAAAATCTAATAACTACTGCCAAATATCGAGGTGGACTGTTTTCTTTGGTCCACCCTGTATAAATAAAGAAAGCGAACAAAATTATGTAGTTTTAATTTTAGCGGTCCTATAACCTATATAATCTTCTGACAAAAGGGGGCGCAAAGATGAGTCTTGCACCCCGGCGCGGTGTATGGTTAAGACGGCCCTGATAAGGACTTATAATCTATAATAGGTATATTTGTAGGATTTTTTAAGCTTATATTTAATGACGAATCGCTTACAAAAATATTTCAGATTACCTACCTTGAAAACACCCTGTATATTATCGACAACACATATTTAAATAAGACAGTGTAAATCTCTTTGTACATACATTAGAACTAAAAATTTAATTAATTTTTCATAAAATTATTTGAAAAAATATAAAAGCACTTACATAAATCTTGACTTCGCTTATTTTATTTTTATTATCATTTTTATACAATTTTTAAAAATGTCAATAAAAAAGTTATGCAGAAAAATTCCAGAGAAAAACCGCAGAAAATAATTATTATAGGTATTATTATAGGTATTATTAATCATTATTAACAGTATTTTCCAGTACCTACATAATATAGGTCTGGATCCCGCGTATGAAAAAAAAGTTGATTAATAGCAAGCTGAAAATTTGTTAATAGATTAAGGGTGTCTAGTCGGATAAACTTTGATTTATGGGAACACTGGAACAGGGGCAATTTTAATTGTGGAACAGGTTAAAAATTTGGAACGGTCACACCACGAAAACGGCACATTTATTTTGTCCGACAGAACAGACTTAAACTCTCCGAACAGAGATTAAACTCTCATGCAAAAATCAGACTGCTATTTATCACCTGTCATATTTTCTGTCATTTGACATATTCTACATGTTCCACTCATTAAAACGCCCATTTGGTGATAAATAGCAGTCTGATTTTTGCATGAGAGTTTAATCTCTGTTCGAAGAGTTTAAGTCTGTTCTGTCGGACAAAATAAATGTGCCGTTTTCGTGGTGTGACCGTTCCAAATTTTTAACCTGTTCCACAATTAAAACTGCTCCTGTTCCAGTGTTCCCATATATCAAAGTTTATCCGACTAGACACCCTTAAGCTATTAACAAATTTTCAGCTTGCTATTAATCAACTTTTTTTTCATACGCGGGATCCAGACCTAATATGTGTATATTTAAAAAACATTTAATTTTAAATGAGTATATAATATTATATTCTTCTAAAATCATAATACTATCAAAATCAATAATAGACCCCCCTGTGGCTTAGTGGTAAGAGAGCCTACCTTTAGGTTCAGGGGTCGTGAGTTCAAATCTCAACTGGGTAGGAAATTTTTCGTTAAAAACTAATAAATGAAAACAGTTACTCCAAGAAATGAAGCTTAAAATGGGACAAAACCTTGCAATTTTTACAGAATAGATCGATTTGCTTGAGAATTTGAGAGTAAGTAGTAGATAGTACAAGGATCAAAATCTATATCATGCCAAAAGGCGCTTTTACCATGGAGGTGGTTGCCACCCCATCTCGGGGGTGGAAATTTTTTATTATATTTTAAACGCAAAAGTTGGTAAAAACGTTCATTCTAAGCAAAAACCGTTCTATACATTTTTTTGATAAAATTGGCAGTTTTCGATGTATTCGCTATCGAAAGTGTTAGTTTTATATTGAAAAATATCAACGTTTTTAATAAGTTTTCTGCTAATAACTCCAAAAGTTTTCGTTTTATCAAAACAATTTTACTTAACAAAAATGTACCTTTTGAAAAAATAAACAAAAAAGTTTTTTTTTAATTTTCCTTAGGACCAATAGTAATCAAGCTATACTTTATTATGTTGGCTCTTCTTCGTCAAATGCTAAATATTCTAGTTTCAAAGTCAAAAGACGGGAAAACTATGCATTTTTCGAGGACAACTTGTTTAAACTAATTTAAATCACTTAAAAATATCTATCACCAAAAATAAAAAAAAGTCTCTAGCTCAAAAATTAAGTGACTTATAATGAAAAGAATGTCAGTCCCTATTTTTTTCAGCGAAAAAGTGATCGCAAGCCACCCTCTAATCACCACCTTAATTAAAATTAGTCATTAACCTTGTTTGGTATTTTTTATTCATGTATTATTAATAGGCTCTAGAAGTTTGACCGGCTTAGAATGATTAGTTTAAAAAAAATTGAGTTAAAAGCGAATAACGAATTTTTGTAGTTTGGAAAAAAATGGCTTCTTTTTCAGAATAGCAAAATTAATATCAGAGATACGAAAAAATGTTTAAATATTAAATTGTAGCTTATTTAATTTCCAAGAATATGGTTTACAAAAAAATTTTTTAGGGTAAAATTTTAGTGAGCTATTGACAATTGAAACTTATAATAACATACAAAAACCACCTTTACCAACCCTTTCAAAGTCTTTTTTTTTCGACTGAGGATTTTGAAAAGATTCAATATTAATAGGTTTATAGATCTTGTAAAAACCTACAAAATTTTTTTTTATCAAACTTTCTAAGATAAAAAATAAAAAAGTTACGGTTAAAAAATCACTATATTTTTTTTGAAAAAAAAAAAAGGAGAAATCCAATTGGAAGCCTAATAATGTAAGTTAGCGATGTATTTGGTTATTGGCCTTATTCATTCTTATTTATTTATGTATTATAAATAGATTCTGGAAGTTTGACTGGCTTAGAATGATAAGTTTTTAAAAAACTGGAGTTAAAATCGAATAACGAATTTTTGTAGTTTGGTAAAAAATGCATTTTCTTCAGAATAGAAAAATTAGCATCAGAGATACGAAAAAATGTTTCCATATAAAATTGTAGGTTATTTAATTCCTAAGAACTTGGTTTGAAAAAAAAATTTCTACGGTAAAAATTGAGTGATTCGTGATATCGAAAACATTGATTTTCTCTATACAAAACTAACACTTTCGATAGCGAATAAATCTAAAACTATTAATTTTATCAAAAAATGTATACAACATTTTTTGCTTAGAATGAATGCTTTTATTAACTTTTGTGGTCAAAATATAATAAAAAATTTTCACCCCCGAGATGGGGTGGCAACCACCCCCATGGTAAAAGCGCCTTTCGGCATCATATAGATCTTGATGCTTGGACTATACACTAACTATTCTCAAATTTTCAAGCAAATCGATCCATTCTGTAAAAATTGCGAGGTGAATAGCTTCGGTTCCTGGCCTAAGTTTCTATCTTGTGGGATCGGCACTCACACTACTCACCGGAGGGACTGCAGACGTTCGGATACAATTAGAGTCTCTGTGTAAACATATTGAAGACGACTTTTCAAAGTAATAACACATTTACTCAACACACACTTTACACACTACACTAGGTATCTGATTGCAAAATCAACTGTACAAATCAACTTGTACCATTATACATGCCGTTATAAAAATAAAATAAATAATAAAATGAGCATACTCTTCTAAAATCATAATACTATCAAAAACACCGTCTAGTTATTCTCAAAATTAAATTAGATGCAATAATTAGCTATATTCTAATTTTGACTTATTTTTAAAAGCTTATAGTTATTAAGGTAGGTACCAAGGGTATTATAAGGATAATAACGCTTGAGATCAATATGGTGTATATGTTACCGGCCAAACCCGATTTCAGGATAAACTAGTTTGGCCTAGGATAGACTAGTTTGTTCTAAACGCGATAGGATAAACTAGTTTTGCCTAGGCCATACTAGTTTATCCTGATATTAATACGGATACTGCAGGATAAACTAGTACGGCCTAGTATAAATATTATAGTATCCCTACAAAGTCAAAATAAATAGATAAAGTGAATAAAATACTCTGTAATTTTAAAATAATCATTTTAATTTAAACGGCAATGATTCGTCGTTGAAACTAATGGACAATTTGGACAACGGGCAAATACAAACAATTATATTGTAAAAAAAATCAGTTTTTTTTTTAAAGCAATAATTACACCTCAGTTATAAAAATTATTATTTATTTTTTCATGGAGTGCTTTGGTGACACTTAGAATTGCGGAGTACTATTGCCTTCTTGCACTTGCATCTGTTTCTGGAACAGTTTTTGTTGCAGCTGCATTTGACAAAACCGTGTCCTGATCCAACTGAATCTCTCGTAGTTGCAACCCGTAACGATATTTCAGAGCCTTGGTTTACATCTGCTAAATTGGCACCAAAATTGGTGTACTTCAGAAACTATATTCTGCAAGGGCGCCCATATAAAAATTTTTAAGGGGGGCCAAACGCGAAGATGTTGCTCATTACATTTTGTATATTTCGGATGACAATATATACAGTAGATTCTCTCTATAACGAACACGGATATAACGAGGTTTCGCTTATAACGAGGTACATTTGGTGTCCCATGAAATTCCTATTGAACTATAACGCTCTATAACGAGGCATATTTGGTTACAACGAGGAAAATTGAAATCGAAGAATACGTGTGTTTACCTGTTTTTAGCGTTGTAATGGTCATAAATAAATAAATGCCCCAACTGCCTGTACATAGAAATGCCCAACATCTGTCTTATTATCGAGGCCAGTGCTGTAATAAACTTTTCCACCTGTAATAAACTTCTGCCTGTTTATCGACCGATATTGAATATCCAACATCTGTCTTATAGCCCAATAGCCCAACATCTGTCTTATTATCGAGGCCAGTGCTGTAATAAACTTGGCCACCTGTAATAAACTTCTGCCTGTTTATCGACCGATATTGAATATTATAGGAAATTTACAATTTATGACGGCGAAGTCTCATTGTTTACTGTTCAGGTTGACCATCGACACCTAATAAACTACGTAAGAGGCATCAAAACAAGGCATCATATTATTGTTGTTTGATATAACGAGATCCGCTTATAACGAGATAATTAGTCCACCATTTCAGTTCTCGTTATAGAGGGAGTCTACTGTAGTTTAAACCGTCTAAAAAACCTAGTTTGAACCCTGTTGTGAGAAATTATTCATACATTTAAATACTAGACCAAGTTTTTAAATGGAAATATCATGGGTACCACAAAAGTTGCGCCTCTCTTTAAAACCAGTTTGAAAAGAATACAATGCTTGCAAAGCCCTGCCTTCAACTTTGGCGAGTAGACTAACCATGAGTATGTGTCGAACCAAGTTTTTACTTTAAAATCTTAAAAATGAGCCCCCTTTATTTTTGCAGATTTAGAATCCTTATGAAAAATAAGTCACATATATTCCAAACATTTTTAGAATCGTTGATAGATGGCGCAAATATATCGCATTTTACGATTATAGCGCCAACCGTCAACAATTGTAAAAAAGTTTCGAATAAATGTTACTTATTTCTTGAGGAGGAAACTCAATCTGCAATATAAAACGGGGGTTCCTATTTAAGATTTTAAAGTTAACTCTCACCCCCACCTCCAGAGTGTGGAATTAAAAATCCTGTTTGGTGTCATTCTGTAGATTTTTGAAAAATATTAAACACGTGTTTTTTAGTTTTTCATTTGGAAGTATATTTCTAGAGATATTAGACCGTTTCTATAATTTTGCTATGGTATCACGATATATCGTTTTTTTCCGATTACAGCGCTCTCTATCCACAATTTGCAAAATGGCTCGAATAAAATTTGCTTATTTTTACAAGGAAAATCCAAATCTGCAACAAAAATTAGGGGTTCCATTTAAGATTTTAAAGTTACCCCCGCTCCACACCCAGGGGTTGGAGTGGTGGACTTGTTTAGTGTCATCGCTTAGATTTTTGAGAAATATTTAACATATATTTTTCAGTTTTTCGATCCGATGTTCATTTCGCGAATTATTCGACCTCTCCGCTACTTTTGGGACACCCTGTATATAACACTCATTCGTCATGAAAGATCACCTGTTTTTCATTTAAATAAAATTGTTCTGTTCATGATAATGTACACTTTAAAATAATCTACGTACTAAAAAAATACTTTTGCAAACTAAAATTTGACTAATTACCTTCAATCAATTTTAAAAATTATTTTTCAATATGAATTTATTTCTGCTTATGAAGATGGTTCTATTCGGTGTACACAAAACTTAATTATAGAAAACAAATATAATCACTTCACAGATTTTACACTTTATCTTTATAGTGCCAGTTCTTAAATGGCTCATTAGTGATTATCGGTCAGAGATCGGATTTCTTGCTGATATGGTTTTCTTTGCAGTATTATAAATGATTCATTTAATTTGTAATTTTGGGTGTCGATTACAGTATATATTATGTTCCCACGTTTCTAATCTCTTTCAATGTTTTCGTTAATAGCATACAGTGACTGTGCGAAATGTGTATTGTGCACATTCCATATAGACGGCTGTGGCAGACACACAGATTTTCTGTTAAACTATTAATTACCCAATATGTGAATTTTTTTATTAATAAATATGTTGTTTCCAATTTATCTCTCAAAATTATCCAATAAGTTTTTGACAAAAATACGTTTATATAATATAAATTTAATTTTTGTTCTTTCCCGAAAAGTTAGGGGGGCGGCCACGGCCCCCCGCCCGTGTGTATGGGCGCCTATGATATTCTGGGTTTTATCTTTTCTTTTTTAATAATGTATCTAATTTTTTGGGGTATTAAGGTCTAAAATACATTTTTTTGTCAAATCAGAATTCGACATTTTTGTCATCAAACTTTTTAGAGGTAGCAGATATAAAAGGCTCTAGAATATCGTTAAGTGTTTCAGCAACGAGAGTTTCAATTGGATCAGGACAAGGTTTTGTCAAATGCAGCTGCTACAGAAACTGTTTCACAAACAGATGCAAGTGCAAGAAGGCAATGATACTCCGCAATCTAAAGTATCACCAAAGCAATCCATGGAAAAATAAATAATAATTTTTATAATTGAGGTATAATTTATTGCTTTTATAAAAAACATTAATTATTTATTATAATATAATTGTATTACCAATTGTTCATTAGTTTTAACGATGAATTATTATCGTTTTATTAAATATGATTATATTCCAATTACAGAGTATTTTATTCAATGTAGCTATTTATTTTGACGTTTTAGGTATACTGTTTAGGGCCTAGTATAAGGTTTATACTAGGCCGTACTAGTTTATTCTGCAGTATCCGTATTAATGTCAGGATAAACTAGTTTGGCCTAGGCAAAACTATTTTATCCTATCGCGCTTAGGACAAACTAGTTTATCCTAGGCCAAACTAGTCTAGTTTATCCTAAAATCGGGTTTGGCCGATAACATATATACCGAGGGCCTATGGCCCGAGATATATATGTTGACCGAAAGCGTTATTATATATTATAATACCCGTGGTGCCTTCAACGTTTAATGTCCGGCTAAATTCTTCTTTATATGCAAAAAAATTGAATGAATTTTGAATTAATTAGTTTTCAAATAAGTACATTTAGCAGCAATAGTCGTAACGTAATTGTGGTAACCATAGTTTTACTTAGGTTTTTATTTGTCAACTTGACAGTATTTAACTAGTTATTTAAATTTAATGTCCAAGGGCGTTATTTTTCAAAATAGGGCATTATATCATATTTAACTGACTTCAAAATCATGTCATTATTTGTCAAATAATATACCAGTCGGACATTAAATAATTTAATTTGGTCTTAACATTTTATTTTGATTATTATTAAAAGTGATTCGACTTATTTTGGTCATTGTGACAAGAACAATTAAAATAATTATTGCTTTAAATAGTTACGTCCTTTATTACTGCAGTTATACATGTATGTACATGTACATTGTACATGTAACTAGTACATATGTCTAGTCTAAGGTTCCGTCTCTTTTCCGTGACGCTCCACAGAGTATTTATGTTAATTATGTCAGAAGATTTTCCACAGTCGTTAAATTTAATATGTGTTCCTAAATTGTATTTCCTGCATTTTTCAATTAGCTGCGTATAATGGTTATATTATCGATGCAGACCCAAATTCATCTTGATTTTATCAAAAAGTTTATCTGGTATATTTTTGTTTATAATATTCGTTCAATAAGTGTTATATTCTAAAATCTAGTACTTCTAGTAAATCTAGTAAATCTAGCCTTCATTATCAATTCTACGTTTATCTGTTTAGTCATTATTCTTAAATCTTAATTTTCATCTATTTCAGTTCTATGTTACGGTCTTTTATGCATCCTTCACAATTCATTTATATATATCTATATATATATATATATATATATATATATATATATATATATATATATATATATATATATATATATATATATATATATATATATAATATATCAAGTGAGTGAGAAGAAGTCTCACTGTAATTGAGGTTATCAGTCAAGGAGAAATAAAAAATGAAAAAACTATTTCAATCTTTTAATAGAAGACGTTTCGTGCAGTCTTCCTGCACTTCATCAGTTCTACTGATTGTGAAGTTACATATAAGATGTACACAACAATGTCATCACAATGGGTTGTGTTGTTAAAAACTTAATAGCTAAAAAATACATAAAATTTCTTAAGCTAAAAATACATAAACGCAAAAAATGTCACAAAGGTCCTTAGTGGTTAAAATCCTAAGGTTATTGAACAGTTACATAAAATTTTGTTTTGAAACATGAGGCCAGGAGAAGAAATATTCTGTTAGAGTCAAAAGAATTATTTTAAATCCATTTCTTATTCTAACCAAAAAAAGCGCACAAAAAACCTAAGCAAAAAACCAACTGTTCGGTGTCTGTTATTAAATGGATTTAAAAAAAGGGGGATGTGAAAATCTTAACAAAATTAATGTAAATTATTGTAAACCTAGATTTTCATCCAAAAACCTCCCTGTGACACACAAAAGATAAACAAATAAAGATATACGATCGCCGTGACAACGGCAGCAATGTATAGTGTCACAAAAAAGCTTTCAAACGAAAACCCGGTTTACAGGTTGACGATGCACCCTGAATTATATCAATTTCTCTTTAATCGAAAAAATGCCATAGATTTATTGGTTGTTAATAATAAATTTGAAATCCAGGAACCTAGAAATAGGTGTGGATTAGTTAAAAATTAATTACAAAATACTGATTTACTTGCCTCATGATTGTTGGAAAAAAGTCACTAAAGCTGGAGTGTTAAGCCATGTTATCAGACAGGAGCTGGGTGGAAATGAGATTTAAAACTTTTCCACACAAATCCGATCAACACATGGCCTAATTTCAATTGTTTTTACCTTCATCCAAAAAGTTTCCAACCTACAAACCACCAATGCTTGGTAGCAACATAAAAGTTTTAAATCTCATTTCCACCCAGCTCCTGTCTGATAACATGGCTTAACACTCCAGCTTTAGTGACTTTTTTCCAACAATCATGAGGCAAGTAAATCAGTCTTTTGTAATTAATTTTTAACTAATCCACACCTATTTCTAGGTTCCTGGATTTCAAATTTATTATTAACAACCAATAAATCTATGGCATTTTTTCGATTAAAGAGAAATTGATATAATTCAGGGTGCATCGTCAACCTGTAAACCGGGTTTTCGTTTGAAAGCTTTTTTGTGACACTATACATTGCTGCCGTTGTCACGGCGATCGTATATCTTTATTTGTTTATCTTTTGTGTGTCACAGGGAGGTTTTTGGATGAAAATCTAGGTTTACAATAATTTACATTAATTTTGTTAAGATTTTCACATCCCCCTTTTTTTAAATCCATTTAATAACAGACACCGAACAGTTGGTTTTTTGCTTAGGTTTTTTGTGCGCTTTTTTTGGTTAGAATAAGAAATGGATTTAAAATAATTC